>NC_064851.1:93137293-93259793 GCF_024139225.1 Suncus etruscus | reverse complement strand
AAGGCAGGCACCTTACCTCCAGCGCCACCGCCCGGCCCCTTCTTTCTTTCTTTCTTTCTTTCTTTCTTTCTTTCTTTCTTTCTTTCTTTCTTTCTTTCTTTCTTTCTTTCTTTCTTTCTTTCTTTCTTTCTTTCTTTTCTTCTTTCTTTTCTGTTTTTTTGAGGAAGGAACACACCCAGCAGCTCTCAAGAGTTACTCCTGGCTCTTTGCTCAGAAATCACTCTCAGCAAGTTTGGGGAAACATATTGGATGCCAGGGATTGAATGCAAGTTGACTGCATGCCAGGCAGACTTCCTACCTGCTGTGTTATTACTCCAGTCTCAATATAGAAAATTTTAGTAGGGTTTATTCATGAAGAATTTCATTCTTTGTCATAGCCAATAGAATTCATAGAAATAAGGACCAATGGGAGAGACATGAATGAGAGTTTTGCAAAATTCCTACTGACAAGAATAGTGCAAAGGAAAACTAGTAAAATAACAACAATAAAATTACAATAACAACAACAAAAGTTGGAAATTCTTGGCATGGAAGTTACTTATGATGCTCACGACACTTAAATATAGAGGTAGGAGAAAAAAATGTCCCATTAGAAAAATAATAACATTTTAACTGCAAAATGATGATTATTTTTCTCTTTCAGTCTGTCAAGTTAGAAAATAAACTGCTGGCAAACTAAGTCAGCAGGGAAAGGAATCTGTCCACTGAAAAAGTCAGGGAGGGAGGAGGTGGTGAATAAGTATGGTGATCTGTGATAGAAGCCAAAGAATTTAAATTTTGGGTAAGGTCATGAGGACACAGACAATGAAACCTGGAGGAATGCTAGATGTAGAGCCAGATACTCTAAATCAAATCATCTATGATTCATAGATAATCAGGATAAACTAGACTGTGCTGATAGATGAGTAAAGAGGAAGAAGAGTGATGAATAGAAAAGCTGGAGTACTTGGGACTGAAAATACTGTCGCAGCAGAGGATGATAGTTTCTTTTACCTGAGTGAGTCCTTAGGTGGACAAAATGCAGGACAGAAATTTTGCATATTCTGGAAGGTTCTAAGAGGAAAAAAATATGTGCCTGGTTTTAGGTAGAGAGAGAGAAGGAAGATAGATTTGTGGTTTCCTTATCAGCATTAGCACTAAAAGAAAGATGGCAGTTTGCATTAAGCATCTAAATGTGTGTTAGGCTTTCTGGGACTAAATATGCTGAAAGAGGGAGTGTGAAGTGAAACTAGAAAGGCAGTGTAAGTAATATGTATTAGTAACCTAAGTGGTACATTCAAACAAATGTGACTTCTTAGAATAGATGATAAAAATTAAGCACTAGATACCTTGTTTCTTTTAACCCGCCATCATCACGTAATGAAGCAGTCACAAGGATTGGGATCCATTAATACTAAGAAAAGAAAATGTATGCGACATTTTTTATGGACAAGGTACTACTCTATATAGTTTTACATATTGGCACATCCAATTCTTATAACAATTCTACAGTGCAGGTAACACTATAATAATTTTAGGCTTACTCTTCAAAACTCTACTCTGATATCACACTTGCTGATCTCTATTATTTCTTTGCTTACTTATTTCTAATCACATTTTTCTCTTTCCTCACATATTTCTGGATAAGCTTAACAAGAACTACATTGTTTCACTAAAAAAATACTGTCAGAGGGACAGAAAGATAGTATACTGCGTAAGAATCTTCTCTTGTATGTATCTAAGCCAGGTTAGACCCACAGGACCGCTATGGTCATCAGTGCATCACCAGGAGAAATTCCTAAGCACAGAGCCAAGAGCAAGCAGAGAACCTTTTATTGTGGCACAAAATGCCAAAAAACCATTTTACAGATAATTAAAGAGGTACACAGAAGCTAAGATATAAAAAACACCTTTGCTGAAATGATAGTACAATGAGTAGGGATCTTACCTTGCATGTGGCTGATACAGGATAGATCTCCAGTACCCTCGATGGACCCATGAGCCCATAAGGAATAATCCCTGAGGAGAAATTCCTCCCTGTGCAGCCAAAAATGACAGAGGCATGGCTGGGCTCAGAACACTCCGCATGCTAGGATTTCTGGGTGTGTTTGACTGGTATGTTGGGGGCTCTGGGCAGGACAGCTAGCCATAGGCCCCTGGGCTGAACACTTAGTCCAGGGGACCAAGATACCCCCCCACACCAGGTGGGTCTTCAGGGCCACGCCTGGTTAATCGGGCCCTGGGGGGAGGGGGTGAGAAATTCCTCCCTATGCAGCCAAAAATGACAGAACCTTGCGGGGGCTCACGACCCCGCGCGTACTTCATGTATTAAGAGTATTCCTTATTCTTATGTTATGTTTTGTGTATCCTGAATGTTAATTTTGTATTCTGTCCTTTCCCACACCCCTACAAAGCTCTTTTTTATTCCTTAACTCTCTAACCACCCCCAAACGTTACTAACCTACATTACTCTTATTAACTTCAGTAGTGTACAATCCTAATCACAAAACAAAGCCGTGTATTGTGTGTAACAACCCCAGAATGTTTCAAGATACATAAAATGGATACGTATTTCTTTAGAATATTTTGTGATTTTTCTCTGACAGCTATAATTCTTACTAAATGTTGTCTTATACAGTGACGATTCTAACCACTTTTTATCTTCTCTTTTTGAGCTGTTTAACAAGGAATTTTGGTGAAAGAGTCACCCAGTTTAATGCTTACAATTGAACCATATCATGGGAATCGTTGGAATTGTTCTTATGGCCCCCATATGTGCCAATAACACCACTTGGCATTGTTTCTTTTTTGCATAGGCACATTAAAATGGGAAAATACTATACATACAAATAAGATCCTATCTAGTAGAGATTGGAACACAGAAATCTTGTAGTGCAAAGGGACCTTACACCGTGAACATTGACATAATGACCTGGCACAGACCTCAGAAGAAAGGGCATTTTCCATTCACCCCTGAAACAGGGACGCCATCAATGAAACATCCAGGCTGGTCTATAACATCACCTGGAAGCAATCCTCTACCACGGAAGACCCTACACTGCTCAGACATCGACCTGCTCAAAAGGGACTTCCCTTAACACTGAGAAGACTTAACAACAAGAACGACCTGCTTAAAGGACAGGGCTCCCTGCATTGCCCTTTGATTGTGAGATGAAATGAGAGGATGCTCCACATCCTGACTTCAATGTAGGATATGCAGATTCCAGGATCTTTAATACAGAAACATGATACCAACAACAGAGACTGTGTGAAAAATAAAATTGTGTTGGCACTACAGACAATGTATTGGATTGGATGATCTAGCTTGCCTGGAGTCTAGGTTGGTCTTGTGCCAGGAAACTTCAGGGGTCTGGTCTCTTTGTATTTAGACCAAGGTTATTTCTTTCCATGTCCCTCATATTTTGGTGGGCCTATGCAAACAACAATTGCCACTCTAACACCATTTTTACTGTGCTCCTTTGACTCTAATCCTTAAAAAGAACCCACTTAAAATTTGAGGTTAACTTAAGCTAATATGCCTGTATATGGAATGTAAAAAAATACTATGCCTATAATATTTAAGGAGTTACGTAAGTTTTATGGCTTTAGATTGCCTTGTATGCTGTTAAGAAATATTATAATGTGTTACAATCTGGGGACTTGAGGGGCAAAGTAATTACATGGATTCTGTCTTATTTATCTTAATGTTCTTTGGCTGAAATTTCAAAGTTAAGATATCAGTAAGGGGACTTCTGAGACTTATGATATGGGGGATTGTCCTTCCACTGTAACTTTACCTTGTCCTCTTTCTTTGCATCCTTTGCATCCTTGCTCTCATAATTAAAAATAAAAAAAATAAAATAAAAAAGGAATGATCCCTGAATGCAGTCATAAGTAAAGTCTGAGCACAACAAGGTGTGGTCCCAAAACAAACAAATAAAGCCAAGAAAGAAAAAAAAAACACCTGAGTTAATTTAGAAAAAAATAGAATAAAATAAAATTTATAAATACTATTAGATCACACTGTTGGAGTAACTGATCTGGTCTTCTCTCTAATCAGGAGGGCTTCCTCTTTGCTTATGTCTGTTCCACCTGGGTGGAAACAACCTCTCGATTGGACCCCCTACTACTTGTTCTCCACCCATGCTGGTATTTCTACTCTTCCTAATAAAAAACCATGGCTCTGAAAGGTTTCCATGGTTTATTCCACAAATTACCTGTCTGCCAGCTAACTTGCAGCTAGTTTGTGTTGGAAATTCCTGAACCTGTTTCATTTCTTTACCTGGAATATTTTCTGTGTTGGTGTTACTTCCAGACCTGTATTTTCCCAACACAGGGATTGTTGTGTGAAGAATTCTCTTTACCTGGTGCCTCAGGACCAATATGAATGGCCAGATTCAGGCTCTTTGACTGTGAATAGTTGTTTTTAATATTTTTGAAGTTTCTTTTTTTTTTTTTTTTTTTTTTTTTTTTGGTTTTTGGGCCACACCCGGTGACGCTCAGGGGTTACTCCTGGCTATGCGCTCAGAAGTCGCTCCTGGCTTGGGGGACCATATGGGACGCCGGGGGATCGAACCGCGGTCCGTCTCCTAGGCTAGCGCAGGTAAGGCAGGCACCTTACCTCGAGCGCCACCGCCCGGCCCCATTTTTGAAGTTTCTATAAAATTTTTTTATTTTATTGTATTGAAACCATTGCTATTTAAAAAGTCCTTTATAATTGGATTTCAGATATACAGTGAATCAGGGCCAATTCTACTGTCTGTGTCGACCTCCCTCCACCAACATTCCCAGGGTTCATCCTATACCATCACCCTTTGCCCCCTAGCCTGCCAGTATAACAGGCCCATTTTAAGTAGAGATTGTTATAGTTTGGGTTTCAGCATTCTATTGTTGTTGACTTTGGCTTGAATATTTAGGTCTTTCCTATTTTATCTTCACCAATGCACCTGAGATCACTTGGCCCCTGGCACACATCCTTTATTTTTATTTTATTTATTTTATTTTATTTATTTTAATTTTATAGAAAAATGCAATTATATGAGGTAAAACAAAGTAATTTGTGTACCATGTGTACCAAGGTTCTATGAAAAAGGCAGGATCCCCTATCTAAAAGACTTTTTAAAAAGAGTGACAGTTATATTGCATAGGTGTAGCAATAGTTGGTGAAAATGGAAAGAAAAAGGTTTGGCTTAAAAACAAGTTGTACCAACCCATAAAATATCCTGCCATTGACCAACTATAGGTTCCTGGTATACTAAGTTGCCTAACCCCAAAGTCTTTCTTCATGATCGCAGAAAAATTTCTCCTCAATCATGGTTGTTGAAGTCAGATTTTAGTGATTAGAAATCTTGTTTTTTGCACAAATACTATAGCTAAGTCAGGGTATCATAGAGCATCTTCTGGTTTCATCTCACCATTAAGTGGTGAGACAGAGAGACCCACCCTGAAAGCAAACTGATGCAGTTCCCAAATCATCAGGATGTTATATAACCCTACCCTGGAGTAAGTCCATGTCAGGGCAGCATTAGGGCCTTCCCCAGTAGAAGTTAGGTTCCTGAAGATAGTGCAGAAAACTGTATTGGTTCCAAAGATGAGATCCAATGTTTGATTGACTGAAGCCTAAGTCAACTCACTATGACAAATATTCAGGGTCTTCCTGCAATAAAATAAAGTAGGAGTTCCTATCCCTATTAGATAAGAACTTTTTATACATAAGATTTACCCTATTTTAGGGCCCGGAGAGATAGCACAGCGGCGTTTGCCTTGCAAGCAGCCGATCCAGGACCAAAGGTGGTTGGTTCGAATCCCGGTGTCCCATATGGTCCCCCGTGCCTGCCAGGAGCTATTTCTGAGCAGACAGCCAGGAGGAACCCCTGAGCACTGCCGGGTGTGGCCCAAAAACCAAAAAAAAAAAAAAAAAGATTTACCCTATTTTAATGTACCAATGAAAAAAGGAACAATGCCACAGGATACTAGTGGGGCATATGGGGATAAAGATAACAAGC
Source organism: Suncus etruscus (assembly GCF_024139225.1). Lineage (NCBI taxonomy): Eukaryota > Metazoa > Chordata > Mammalia > Eulipotyphla > Soricidae > Suncus > Suncus etruscus. The sequence continues at coordinate 93,253,809 of NC_064851.1, read as the reverse complement.
TATGCAATCCCTATAACCTAATTTGAACATGAACTTAGAACCCAAGAGAAATATATCTACTAGAATTTCCTAGTAAACAAAACCAAAGAAGTTATGGAGAAAACTACATTCTACATAAATAAATACACAATAAGAATTATACAGGAGATGGGGGCATTGTTGGTGGGAATGTTTCACTGTTTAAGGGGGGGGGTCTTGTTCTTTTTTGTGACTAAAATCCAACTATAGTCATGTTTGTAATCCCAGTGTTTAAAGATATTATTAAAAATAAAAGAAGTATACCTATTAAGAAAATACACCTAAGCAAATATACAAAGGAAATATACATATCCCCTTAAATCTTTTGAAATAATGAGGGGAATAATCTCTGAAGCACAGCTTCACCCTGCAATGTGGACATGTGGGGTCTAAAAAACGTCTTGCAACAGTCACAGATCTGGAAATGTCCTTGAACCGAGAGTCTCTCAAAAGCCAAAACTCTTCCACTTAGTTTCTTTTCCTCTCTTCAATATACTCTGGAGCCAATGGTGTTTGAGAAAACGATTAGTTAGACTATTGTTTTTTATGCAGTTACGCTATTCTAAATAACACATATAAGTGATATTGTTTTATATTTATCCTTCTTCTGGTTTAGTTCATTTAACATAGAATCTTCTAGTTGCATCCATGTTGCTGCAAATTGCAGGATTGCATCATTCCTTACATCTATGTAGTATTGCATTTCATGTATGTACCACATCGTCATGATGTACTCATCTGTTATTGGTCATTTATATTTATTCCTAATCTTAGCTACTGAAATGAGTGCTGTAATGAATAATTGTGTGCATACATCCTTTTGTATGAATGTTTTTCTATCATGGGGATAGATACCCAAGAGAGTGATTACTTGGTCATATGGCAGCTCAATTTTGAGTTTACTGAGAACGTTCCATACTGGTTACTATAGAAATTGGTCCAGGTAGCATTTTCACCAGCAATAGATGAGAGCTCCTTTCTCACCACAACTCACCAATGGAGATTGTTTCTATTATTTTTGATATGTGCCATCCTCTCTGATGTAAGTTGATATCTCATTGTCTCAATTTGAATTTCCCTAATGATAAGTGATGATAAACATTTTTCATTTGTCCATTGGCCATGTTGGTTTTCCTCAAAGAAGTTTCTGATCCTTTCTTCTCCCCATTTATTGATGGGGTTTTTGGGTTTTGTGGTTAACCTTCGTGAGTACTTTGTATAGCCTAGATATCAACCTTTAATTTATCTGAAGTGTTGAGTGCAAAAATTTTCTCCCATTCAGTTACTTGTCTTCTAATTTTATCCTGTGTTTCTTCTGCCATACAGAAACTTTTTAGTTTTCTGTAGTCCCATTCATTCAGGTTTGATGCAATATCTCTTTCCATTTGTATCTTATCATCTAAGACTTCTTTGAGTTCTAAGTCTTGGAGTGTTTTGCCTATGTTTTTCTCAATGAACTTTATGCATTTGGGTTAGTCTCAAGATCTTTAATCCACTTTGAAATGACTTTTTTGTAAGTTATGAGGTATGGATTAAGCTTTAATTTTTTACACATGATTATCCATTTATTCCAATACCATTTGTTGAAGAGACTGTCTTTGTTCCATTTAAAATTTGACTCCTTTGTTAAATATTAGTTAATTATATATTTGGGGGTATGTCAATGTATGTTCTATTCTGACTCATTGGACTGAGACTCTGTATTTGTCCTAGTATCATGCTGTTTTGATCAATATGGCTTTGTAGTAAAGCTTAAAGTTAAATAAAGAGATGTCACCCAGTTTATTGTTTTTTAATATGGATTTGGCTAGCCTGGGACTTTTGTGGTCCCACATAAACTTTGTAATTGGTTGTTCTAAGTGCTTAAAGAATGTTGTCTGAATTTGAATGAGGATTGCATTGAATCTATATAGTTTAGGTCAGTGTTTCTTAAACTTTTTGTGTAAAGGCACACATTTTTCATAAACAAACAAAATAAAACACAAGGCACACCAACATTAGAAAATGTTTAAATTATTTAACAATATGCCTATATTGACTATATATAAAGTAATTCTCTTGAATAGGAATCAAATAAACACAAAGATATTATTTTATAATTGCTTTATTATGAAATAATCTAATGATTGGTTTGTTTGTGAGCCAAAGAGGCATATTATGGATGAAATTGGAATTTTTCCCACAGCACACCAGACAATATCTCATGGCACACTAGTGTGCCATTGCACAATGGTTGAAAAATGTTGGTTTAGGTAAGATGGTCATTTTGATAATATTGATTCTTCCAATCCATGAGCATGAAATGTTCTTTTATTTCCTTAGGTCTTCTTTCAATTTCTTTCCGAAGTATTTTGAAATTTTCATGGTATAGGTCTCTCACCTCTCTTGTTAGGTTGATTCTTAGGTACTCGATAGTTTTAGACACTGTTTTAAATGGGATCTCTTTGAACTATTTTACCTTTGAGTCATTCCTTGTATAAAGGAATGCGACTGTCTTTTGTGTATTGACTTTGTAACCAGCGACTTTACTGTATTGGTTTATTGTTTCTAGGAGCTTTTTTGTGGACTCTTTAGGGTCTTCGATGTACATAATTATGTCATATAGAAATAGAGTTTGACTTCCTCTATTCTTATTTGCATTCCTTTGATTTCTTTTTCTTGTTTTAATGCTATTGCTAAGACTTCTAATACTATGCTGAATAAGAGTGGAGACAGTGGACATCCTTGCCTAGTGCCTGACCTTAGTGGAAATGCTTTTAGTTTTTCACCATTAAGAATTATGTTGGCTGTTGGATATTTATAGATAGTTGTTATTATCTTGAGGAAGGTTCTTTCCACACCTATTTTGCTGAGGGACTTCATCGTGAATGGGTGTTGGATTTTGTCAAATGTTTTCTCTGCATCAATTGATATGATCATGTAGCTTTTATCCTTTCTTTAATTGATGTGGTATATGATGTTGATTGATTTGCATATATTGAACACCCTTGCATCCCTAGGGAGAAAAACACTCAGTCAGATGTATAATCTTTTTGATGTTCTGTTGGATTTGGTTTGCTAAGATTTTATTAAGTATTTTTGCATCACTGTTCATTAGTGAGATTGGTCTGTAGTTTTCTTTCTTGGAAATATCTCTGTCAGCATGAGAATGAGCTTGATATTAGCTTCAGAGATGGTATAAGAATGAATTCCAGTATTTTCAATGCTTTGGAAGAATCCAAGGATCAAGTAACATTTCTTTGAATGTATGATAAAATTCCCTGTAAAACCATCTGGTCCTGGGCTTTTATTATTGGGGTGTTTCTTGATTACTGTTTCAATTTTCTTACTTGTGATTGGCCTATTCAGGCTTTCTACTTCCTCCTCATTCAGTATTGGTAGATGATATTTATCCAGAAATATGTCCATTTTTTTCTAGGTTCTCTAGCTTAACTGAGTACAGTTGTTCATAATAAGCTCTTGTGATGTCTTGAATTTCTTGGGGTTCTGTTGTAATCTCTTCACTTTAATTTGTGATCCAATTTATTTTTCCTTTTTCTTTTCTTGTAAGTTGAATGCTTGGTTTTTAGTTTTTGGACTTTTGTCAGGGTTTGCTCCTGGCAATACTCAAGGGACATTATGTAAGGCAGAGGATTGAACCCAGGTTGGCCACATGCAAGACAAATACCCTTACTGCTGTTCCAACACACACAAATAAAAAATAACATATATCTATATTTCTGCACATGTGAATTTTCACACAAAAATGTAAACACACTAAAAGATGCATAATATGAATCTTAAATATTAGGTGACATGTAATACGCAAAATATAGATACATGCATAAAAGAGATAACAAGGAGGCACAAAAATCAAGAAAAAGACATGAGAAATAAAAAGTCTGTTCTTGTCTATTCAGCATAAACCTAATCTTTAAATTTTTTTCTTCTCCTTATCACCCACTCACTTTAATTTTTTTCTTCACAGACATTGCTTCAGAATAAATTATTCCAGTGTTTTTTTTTTTCAGCACCTTGTTTTTATCAGCACCTTACATTTTTTTTTTACAGTATCTTGGAATCTAGTTTTCTTTTTATTATGCCTGTTTAGACTAGGTGTCATTTTTCTTTCTTCTACTAGTAATTTTAGTGGCTTTATCTGAGGATATTCTGGAACCAGAGACAAAGTGGTGATGTATCTTTCTACCACAGACAAATACATCTTTATAATCATGCCTGTCCAGAAACATTCCTTCAAAGCTATTATAAATTTACCTTAACAATCTCCCTAATTCAGACATGTTTAACACAATGATGTCATAAGGTTAAAAGTTAGCAATATATTGAAAATCAAAACTCATTTTTATAGTAAATTTGACTTTTAATGAATTAATGGTACATAGATAACTAATAATGACAGCATAATTTATGAGTTACTATACTATTTTATTTTATTACAAAATGTAATTACAAAATACATCTGTTGCAATCATCAAATATGTTTTACGTTCTATTGCCAGCAATATTAAAATATTAAAGGCAATGTATAACTATTTTCAATGTGCACACTTTGAAATAGCATAGTAGCATCAATTAAAATTTTTAAATGATTTTTGTAAGCACATGGTTACAAAATTGTTCATTCTTGGTTTTCTGTTATATGGTGTTACCATACTTCATCACTGCAACATTAAAGTTAAATAAAATTAATGTAGATGCATAAGGCCAGAGAGATAGCACAGCAGATAGGTGTGGTCCACCAGGGACCCCGACCAGCGGGTAAAGCTGGGGACCACGTCAGTAATTCGCAGTTCTCGAAGAAGAATCCGGCCTGAAATAGAAGAGGGACTGAGAAATAAAGACTCGAGACGAAAGGTTCCGATCAGGAGTCCATTTAATAAAGGAAAAAATAGACCTTTTATAGACAATGCAAAACAAAGGGGCGAGGCACAGTTTGAATTGCTGTAACTTTCCACGGGAACATCTTGATTTTCCAAGGTTAATAAGATTATCATCAGTCAAGAGATTCACATTATCTTTGAGCAACAAAATACAAAATCTAATCTCAGCTTGGGCCTTTTGACCCCTGTTTTTACAAGGACATCTTGGAGCCTAGTGACTCCCTAGCTCTAGGCTATTTCTATTTCTTTGGGACCAAGGGCAAAAAAGGCCACATGCAGCTTGTAAGCAATTTGGCTAAGACTTTCAGAGACTCCAGTTTGATTAGTGAGAGGGCTTTTTAATTATTCCAAACAGTCCCCCAACAGATAGGGTGCTTGCCTTTGCAAGCTCAATCCTGGCATCTTGTACGATCCCCCAGATCTGTCAGTAGTGATTTCTGAGCATAGAACCAAGAGTAACCCCTGAGTGCCATTGGTTGTGGCCCAGAAACCTCCCCAAATTAATGTAATTACACAAAGCAAATTTTTCCTTTGAGAAATTTTCCTTTGAAGTATTAAGTAATATTTAAATGATAAATTCAATACAAGTTAAATGTATTTCTTATTAGAATTTTAATAGATATTAAGCATTTTGATTTTTAGTTTATGTAATTCTTTTATGTTCAACTTTCACCAAGTTGAACTAATTCAACTTATGTCACATTTAAAAATAGTGTAAATTAGACCAGGGGGGAAAGGGTGGAGGTATGTGATCATGCTGGGAACTATAGTGGAGGGAAGTCAAAACTGGTGGTGGGAATGGCCCTAATTCATTGTCACTATGTGTTTGAAATACAAATGTGAAAACTTGTAATTCAAATAAATAAAAGTAGTGTAAATTGGTAAATATTATAAAATAATTTTTGGATACCATGTGAAATTTTCTAATTACTATTATAATTTAGGCTAGTACTAGAACCATAAATAATTTGGCTATCACTAGAATCATAAGTTGCAATATAATTAGAATCAATAAATAATATGCCTGATATGAGAAATATTTCATTATTCAGGAATTACTTTATTCTTACAGCATGTGGAATAAATTTGATGTGATAATTTGTTTTTTTTTTCTCACTAAATGAATCCTCTACTTACATCTTTCCAACATTCTGTTTTTAGCTTTTTCTTTAACAATTGCAAGAAAACAGTCTGCCAAATTTTACGGTATGTAAACATACTTGTCTTTTATGACAAGAACTGAACTCAGGTCAGCTGTATTCAAGACAAGTACTACAGACAAGTACTGCCCATTGTACTATCTCTCAGACTTCCCTTTTCTTGGTCTATTACCATATTGTACATACTTATATGAGATTCTAGGCTAATTTCATTTCAAAAATCCCACCAAGCCTGTGTTGTTGGTTTTAATTTTTTTTGCTACTCTCCTATTATCCTCCAAAAGTGTTAACAATGATCATTTTATATATATATTTCTATATATATATTTCTATACACACACACACACACACACACACACACACACACACACACACATATATTCTTTGTGACTAACTTCCTCCTCTCAATGCCTTTGGGATCAAGGAAATTCCCCAGCTCGTGATCAGAAAAAAAATTATTACCAGGCTGATGACCAGAGACACTTTTTTCCCTTCCAACAATGCTTAGCACCAAAAGAGAAACTGGGTGGCCTGAGAGATAGCACAGCAGTAGGGCGTTTGCCTTGCACATGACCAAGCCAGGATGGATGGTGCTTAAATTCCAGGCATCCCATGTGGTCCCCTGAGCCTGCCAGGAGTGATTTCTGAGCACAAACCAGGAGTAACCCCTGAGCACCACTGGGTGTGGCCCCAAAATAAAAATAATTAAATAAAAAAGAAGAGTGAAAAACTGGGATATCTGAAGGATAACAGATTATGGTGGGGTGGTATTGGCAGGGAAGGGTAGGTGAGAGTCTTGGGAAAAGCTAAGCATGAACAATACAATTTAGGGATGTCCTTGGAGTGAGCTTCCTCTGAGGAAGGAGAAATGGCCCAAGGTCAAGCAGGATTAGAAATGACTACTCTTGGGGCATGGATGACCTTTGTGCTGTCCTTCCCCATCCCTTGTGGTAGATGGTGTCTCTAAAGCTTTCAGCCTCAAAGAGAATCCCAGGGTTCCATCTTCCAGGTGGTTCAGGAACAGCCTTACAGAAGGCATCCAACATGCCTTAATTTTCTCTAATTTTCTTCTCTTCTATTTGTTATTTAACTTCTCTTCCATTAGGGAAGAAGATAGTAAAATAATAAAGTAACCACTGGCCTTTATTTTTTTAATTTTTTATTTTTATTTTTTGGTTTTTGGGCCACACCTGTTTGACACTCAGGGGTTACTCCTGGCTATGCGCTCAGAAATCGCCCCTGGCTTGGGGTGACGGGGGGGGGGGGGGGATCGAACTGCTGTCCATCCTACGCTAGCGCTTGCAAGGCAGGCACCTTACCTCTAGCGCCACTTTCCCGGCCCCACCAATGGCCTTTAAATTGGTGTGATCAACTACCGTCAGCATCTCTAGTGGGGAGCAAATCCTTCATGAGAGGAGAGCAGGAGCACAAGAGGCTGAATATGAAATATGAAATAATGATACCACACACAGAGTATGTGGGATCAACACGTCTTGTGGCAGGAGTGCTACAAATTTAATCTTTAGGCAAGGGGATTTTATAGAGGTAAAACCAGCCATAGGTACTGAGAAGAATAATTACAATCACAAATCAAAGTTTAACAGTAAACATACTTAAGCTATGGGTGTGACCTATAAGGATTCTGAGTTACAAAGGAAAAGGTTATGACTCAAGACAGCTCTTTGCAAGCTTACTTCAAATGCAAAATCAGGGATTATTAGGAAGTAGAAAATATTTAGGAACATGGTCTATTCTGAGCTGAGCTCTATAGTTTTAGAGGTCAAGTAAAGGAAGGACCCAAATCCCCTTAGGTGTGGTTCCCTTTTTCTAAGGAGAGTCAATAGCCCAGGGGTTGCTTTCTGGCTTCGCCCTTGATTACCAGAAACTGCAGCTGCAAGGACATATTTGAAAAAGAGAAAAAAATATTGTCCTTGCTTTTAGATGCTAAATATTATCCAGAAAAAGGAGGGTCTCTTAGTCATCTTTGATGCTGGAATTTCTGAGCCAAATTATTTGATAAAGGCCACAATTTTGCCTGAGATTTACAAAGGAGAGACAGCCAAATACTGACCGAAAATGTAATGCCAAGCATCTCTTCGGAAATTCTTCATCCATCCACGCAGGGGAAAAAGGCGTCCACAGCGGACCTTTTGAGGAACCCCATTGGGATTATATCAGTTCTCCCCACCAGGAAAATCTAAGGACACATCTGGTGGGCTGAGCTCCCCTAAAATTTTATGTATGCCATGGCACTATTCTGTTCCTTTTAAGAAAAATCAGCAGTAGCACTTCAGTGACTGAAAATTCTGCTCATTTACCTTAAAGAGTGCTTGTGTAACAGTTATTATAATGAAGAAGTCTTAGTAATAAAAACAATAGGTCAGATTTTTATTTTCACATCTGTTTTCTCTCTTTGAAGACTGAACATATCAAATCATTCTCTTTAACATTAAACACACACACAATGGGTCCAGGAGATAGGAGACAGCTCAATGGACAGGAATCCATAACTTGCATGTAGAGGGACCAGGTACAATTAATTCCTCACACTGCATGGTTCCCTAAACCCCATAAAAATGAAAGTATTTGATAGTTTTCATCTCATTATTTACAAAAAATATTTTGTTTTCCTATTGTAAATGTTCTAGAATACATTAACTTATACTTTCCAGGTCTCCTTTGACTCTCAATCTCATTTTTTTCCCTCTCACTTCTTTCAGGTGCCCAGTTTTTGCAACTGTATCATGCACATCAGGTAGTCTACATGCCTTATCTGGAGCATTATCCTTGTAGCACAAATCATGTTATCTCTGTAAATAAGCCTTCAATGCAAGGCAATGACAAAGTCAAGGAACATCCAAGGGGATAGTGATGGAAGGTAAGGATCAGCGACCTAGGACACTTCAGTGGTATTGAGGTTTAGTACATGTGTATATCTATACCACACATGTAGTGTTAAATAATTAAGGATGGGGCTGGATGGCGATGGATGGAGGCCTTTGTGCTTAGGCCCCAGCCACGTGGCTTCATCCCCCATGCAGCCGGCGAGTTCCAGGCCCAGGTGAAATCACTTACTCACACGCAGGCTTCAGGAAGAATCATCTTTATTCAGGCCCTAGCCACCACATGTGTGTGGCCTACTCATAACCTTTTAAGCATTCAGCCATTCCAGGCTACCCTGCGTCTAAACTCTTTTAGCCATCTTCCTCAGAGCGCCCAGCAGCGCCAAAAGGCAACGACCCTTAATCCCCTGGCTTCCGGGTTTATCTACCTATTCCAAGACCCCTCCCAGGAATGGGCCGGGTCTTGCAATTAAGGTCACACCTATTATCCGGTTCCAAGACCCCTCCCAGAAATGGGTGGGTCTCAGATAGGTACCCTACACACACAGTCTTTAATTCTGAGCAATGAACCCAAGCTATAATAATTAAGCTTTAAAATGCACCTGTTATGGAGGCATTTTGGAGAATGAGAGAAAAGCTGATATTTTAGTGGGAAGAAGTTGACATATGTTGTTGATCTGGTATCCGAATACTGTAAGCTCTTTTATAAACACTTTGCTTAAATTTAAAAATTCATTTGAAAACTTTTAAAATAAAAATATTTTATTAAAGAAAAATAAATAATGGAAAATTAGCTAAATGGTGATAAGCAATTCTGATGGGAGAATTGAGGGTGTCAAGGAGTTGCCAGGATGAGTTATGTCAGAGGTATTGTTGGGACCTGGGTTCTGAACAAGGACGGATGCCATTTTGTAAAGGCCACATTACCGGCTTCTCAAGTTGTGAGCAGGGAGAGACTCCATTTTGTAAGAACCACATATTATAAGCCACATGCTACATCGCCACAAGCCTATTTCTATTAATACTGCCCAAGCTACCTGAAACACCAGGTAGCTTATCAAGGAAGAACAAGGGAGCAGTAGGAAGGTACCCCTAGACAATAACCAATCATTTTAAAGACCATCAAAAAGTTGGAACCTCCCTATATTTCTTCCCTATATAATCTTCCTCAGGACCTTGGATGGGGTTCATTTCCTTTGAGAGATGACCCTGGCACTCAGTTTGGGTTCTTTTTGGCAGACAGATTAAAGTATTAAAGTTTATTCCAGTTATATTGTCTCATCCTTTGAGTTTAGTTTTTAGCAGTATCTATGCAGCATTACCAGTTTGCTTCTCTAAAAGCATCAGAGTAAAGAAACCGACTTAAATTGAGCAATTGAAAATTTCATATAATGTTATTTGCTATTGAGATTATAATCACTTTTTCATTAATAGTGAGCACATATATTATTATTCATTTGTTGTCTCTAACTTGTGCAGATTGACTTCATAGGCAATGGCCAATCTCTTTTTTTCAGCCAGAAAACTGAAGAAAACTTAAAAAGTGAAAGAAAATATACATTTTTCGGTAGGCTAAGATATATAAACTTACTCATTTTTAGTCTTTGAAGTAATTTCATAAACTGAGTATTAAAAAGATCAGAGACAAAAAAAGACAGACAATTAGGTATTGTTTAGAGGAATTTTCAATCACCTTATTTTATATAAAGAATAAAATTAGACAAAGATTTGAATCAAAACTAAAAAGAAGGCAAATACTTATAAATAACCTGTAAATTCTTCTTTTGTGTTGCCTGTCACTCCTGATAACAGAATCCTGAGCCAAGTGGACCTTGTTTTCTGTTAATAAGTGAAATAAGCTAATTGGTTGTCTCTAACACAGAGCAATATTCATTCACAATCTACCATCATCTTCCACACAACCACATCATCTCTTGGCCAACTACTTTTAGTAATACTCTTGTTGAGAACTTAAAAACTCATGTACTTATGTTAATTAGCAGTAAGGGATGATATGAAAGAACATGGCTAGCTGGCCAGGCTCTGTTTTGATTCCCATGTTCTTCAATATTTTCAAGAATGGAAATATTGAGTAATAAATGTATGCAGACTCAGAGTTGACAATAGAAACGTTTATTAGAAAGGAGAAGGAAAAGGGCACTGGTGAAGGGGGGTGTTCTGTTTATGACTGTTTATGACTGTAACCCAACTATGATCATGTTACATCCAGCGACGTTCAGAGGTTCCTCCTGGCTATGTGCTCAGAGATCGCTCCTGGCTTGGGACCTATATGGGATGCCGGGGGATTGAACCTCGGTCCATCCTAGGCTAGCACAGGCAAGGTAGATAGATGCCATACCGCCTTACTGCTTGCACCACTCCAGCCCTTGTGTAAATTCTTTTAAATAAAAATTGAGCCTTTTGCATTTTTTTATCAATTGACAAGAATTTTACTGAAGGTGCAAGAATCATGCAGAGTAATCTAGCCATTTGCCTTAGGGTGTAAGGCAAATCTACTTTTATTTTTGGGTGAGTTTAAACTCTAGGGCAGTTTGAAAGAACTACAAGAAGGTTGAAATATAATACAGGACCTTGAGGACAAAGAGTGTGTTAGGTTGAAGAGGACAAATGGATCTGCTGACAAAGGAAACTGAAGTTTCTTTTTTCATTCTTAATGTTGCTGGTGAGGGCAATGTGTGACTTATGTGAAGTGGGAAGGAGAGAAATGATAGCCTCAAGGTGGCTGCTACAACTTTCTCTCTCTCCACCCCTGCCACCCTGAAAACTTTTGGGGGAATCTACAACTGATAAGAAACTGCTGTGAGCCTTGCTTTTGTAGGAAAGTCAGTCCTAGACTTTAAGCAAGGCCTTTTTGATTCTCAACTTTCCCTTAGGAGGTGATGAGGAATGAAGCAAATTTTGGAGCTTATGAGAAATGAAGCAAAAACAGGTTTTAATGTGAAGTTCTGATGATGTTTGGGGAAGGGTACAGAGAGAGAGAGAGAGAGAGAGAGAGAGAGAGAGAGAGAGAGAGAGAGAGGAGAGAGAGAGGAGGGTGATTGAGGAGAGAGAAAAGGATAATGTGCTCAAGAGAACATGGGCTTCTCCAGAGTGAAGAGAGCATCCACATATACCACTGGTATATGTGTTCTGGTTATGACTGTAACACAAATATGAGCATGTTACTTAAATAAAAAATATATTTAAAAAAAGTATGAAAGTAATGCCAATAGGAGGTTCCTGGTTTTCTTATGTAAAGTGGAAAGGAGAGAGGGGGTAGGCCAAGAAGGAAGTCAGAAATCATCCTCTCTTCTCTCCCTCTTCTTCCTCTTCTCCCTCTCTTCTCCCTCTCTTCTCTCTCTCTTCTCTCTCTTCTCTCTCTCCCCTCTCCTCTCTCTGTCCTCTCTCTGTCCTCTCTCTCCTCTCTTGTCTCTCCCCTCTCTCTCCTCTCTCTCTCCTCTCTCTCTCCTCTCTCTCTCTCTCTCTCTCTCTCTCTCTCTCTCTCTCTCTCTCTCTCTCTCTCTCTCTCTCTCTCTCTCTCTCTCTCTCTCTCTCTCTCCCCTTTGCCACAAAGAAATAACTGGGAAAATCAATCTAAGACTGTGACCCTTGCCCTGGCAAGGAAAGTACAGTCAGTTGGAGAGTTTGCCAAGGTCTTTCATGCCCATCACCTTTCTCTCAGGAAACAATTTCAGGGGGCTGGAGCAATAGCACAGCAGGGAGGGCATTTGCCCTGACTCAGGTTTGATCCTCAGCATTTCACATGATTCTTTGAGTCTGCCAGGAGTGATTTCTGAGCACAGAACCAGTAGTGACACCTGAGTGTCATCTAGTGTGGGCCAAAAATGAAAGAGAAAGGAAGAAGGAAGAAGGAAGGAAGGAAGGAAGGAAGGAAGGAAGGAAGGAAGGAAGGAAGGAAGGAAGGAAGGAAGGAAGGAAGGAAGGGAGGGAGGGAGGGAGGGAGGGAGGGAGGGAGGAAGGAAGGAAGGAAGGAAGGAAGGAAGGAAGAAAGAAAGAAAGAAAGGAAAGAAAGAAAGAAAGAAAGAAAGAAAGAAAGAAAGAAAGAAAGAAAGAAAGAAAGAAAGAAAGAAAGAAAGAAAGAAAGAAAGAAAGAAAGAAAGAAAGAAAGAAAGAAAGAAAGAAAGAAAGAAAGAAAGAAAGAAAGAAAGAAAGAAAGAAAGAAAGAAAGAAAGAAAGAAAGAAAGGGGGCCGGGAAGGTGGCGCTAGAGGTAAAGTGTCTGCCTTGCAAGCGTTAGCGTAGGACGGACCGCGGTTCGATCCCCTGGTGTCCCATATGGTCCTCCCAAGCCAGGGGCGATTTCTGAGCACATAGCCAGGAGTAACCCCTGAGCGTCACCGGGTGTGGCCCAAAAACAAAAAAAAAAAAAAAAAGAAAGAAAGAAAGAAAGAAAGAAAGAAATAAAGAAAGAAAGAAAGAAAGAAAGAAAGAAAGAAAGAAAGAAAGAAAGAAAGAAAGAAAGAAAGAAAGAAAGAAAGAAAGAAAGAAAGAAAGAAAGAAAGAAAGAAAGAAAGAAAGAAAGAAAGAAAGAAAGAAAGAAAGAAAGAGGGGCCGGGCGGTGGCACTAGAGGTAAGGTGCCTGCCTTGCCTGCGCTAGCCTTGGATGGACCGCAGCTCGATCCCCCGGCGTCCCATATGGTCCCCCAAGCCAGGAGCGACTTCTGAGCACATAGCTAGGAGTAACCCCTGAGCGTCACCGGGTGTGGCCCAAAAACCAAAAAAAAAAACAAAAACAAAAAAAAGAAAGAAAGAAAGAAAGAAGGAAGGAAGGAAGGAAGGAAGGAAGGAAGGAAGGAAGGAAGGAAGGAAGGAAGGAAGGAAGGAAGGAAGGAAGGAAGGAAGGAAGAAGAAAGGAAGGAAGGAAGGAAGGGAGGAAGGAAGGGAGGAAGGAAGGAAGAAAGAGAAGGAAAGAAGGAAGGAAGGAAGGTTTTAGGAGATAAGCAGCTAAGTAAATTAGGTTTTATTTGTAAATTCTGAGGAAATGAAGAAGAAAGAGAAAGTAATGCACTCAGAGAGAGCATAGACTTCTTCAAAGGCAGAGAACCCCAACACACATCCCAGCATGATAGTATTAAAGTATCCTCTTGAGAGAATGTGTGTGAGGGCACTATATGCACCCAAGTAAAACCCCATCTCTTGGATTTTACATCCCAAGAATTCATTGCCATTTCCTTGTTTACCTGCATGCTTCAAAGTTGCACATCTCAAGAGGGGACATGAGGACATGTGCTCAGGCAAACTTGGAAGCACACTTCCTTTGTTCCAAGTTGTCTTCTGTAGGGTTTTTCCCATGATAAGAGTTTAAACTTGAGGGAATTAGTTTTTCTAACTAGTAGGAGTCTATTGCAAGAATTGGGAGTAGTTGAAGGTCTTCAATATTCCTTTCCTGGCTTTTGTTCTTGCTAGAGCTTCTCTGGGAATGGGGTACAGATTTCTATGGATCTGTTCTGGGGCTACTTAAAGGTCTTATGAGATCCTGGTTTCTGTCCACAGGTGAGTCCTGGCAGTCTAAGGCTAGTTTTTTTTTTAATATAATTTTATTTTATCATAGTGGCTTACATATCGTTCACAGTAATATTTTAGGTACATATTAACATTGAATTAGGGGAATTCCCACCACCGAATTGTCCTCCCTCCACCTTGCTCCCTGTCCTGCCTCCCATAGCCTCCACCCTCACCCCTGGGGCTGCTAGAATGAGTGGTCCCCTCTGTAAGGCTAGTTGTATTTTATTACTCCCAAAAACTCATTGCCTTAAGAGGGTGGCTCGTGGAAGAGATACCCTTATCTTATCTGTCTGCATGCCTTTTTCAGGGACAAATACTTGGGGGAAGAAACCCAGGAGATGCTGTTTATGGGAGAAAGGGGAAAACTGTCAAAAGATGGTATCCACAAAATACAGACTGTGGGAGAATCAAGTAGGTTCTTCAAAGTTTTCCCCAGAACCTTGTTGTACAAGCAATACTATGCCAGATATCATGGTGCTCAGAAAAATTTCTAGTAAGCCCTGTGTATAAATATATTTCCATGCTTAAAGCAAAGCCCCCAAAGAAAGGCAGTAGAATTCAGAGTAGCTTTAAGGGGAAAGTATCAGTAAAAGGAAGAAAACCATCCTTCATATGTCCCTAACCCCCACCCCAAATTAATGAGATAGGGGCATTGAGGTGGGTAGAAAGAAAAGAGCAGAGCTGAACTCTAAGAGTCCGGTGTTTTAAACTTTTGATTTAGTTTTCTCTGCTGTAAAATGTTGACAATAAAATTGACATCACAGTGTTATCAGAATTTAAAGAATTAAAAAAGCCAAAACACTTAGAAAATACCTTGTCCATCCTTCAATACTCAAAGTGGTTGTGTTTGAACTCATTTAGAGAGGTCTAGTTTAAAGTTTAAAAGTAAAGATTCTGAATTCAACCTTTGTTCTAAAAGGTGACTTTGAGATTTACTAGTGTGACTTTTTAGGGTGACTTCTTCATGAGTAAAACTATTGTGAGAAATAGATAAATTAATTATACAGAGCAGTGGGAACTGTCTTTTATGCCTGTTAAGCATTATCTCTCCCTTTTCCTCCTACTTACCCACAGATGGCCTGGCAACCAACAGCAAACATCTTGTCCAGTAAATGCACTCCAGAGATATTAAGAAACTGCTCTCAGAGTCCGAGCGCAAAGAGTTACTTTGTCAAGACTACTTGAACTTGAACAGGAACCTCTTTGTCTTGCTCAACTTTCTCACAAAAGATACAGCAGGATTTGTAGGGGGGAAATTTCTTACTTTTTTTCTATCCTTGAAAGAGAGGGAATAATTATTAGGTGATGACCTCCTCATTAATTTTCATGAAAACCATTTTTCTCCTAAGTTGAGGGAGAAGTGCCAAGTGATAGAAGTTATTTTGAATTAATTAAGAATAAAGCTGCACATTCACGTACCCTTTACTTGAATTCAAGCTTTTCAAAGTCACAAGTGAAAATAAGTTTTAATCTCAAAAAATCAAAGGTCAACTTTAAATCTCAAATTTGATGGCATTCAGAACTGTTCTTAATGTGATTTTAATAAAATATTTGTGCCTAACTATGCTAAATTAAAATTTAAAAAGAAATCCAGTTGATACTGATAGAGAGAAAAAAGACCTCTGGCATTAAAAAGCTGTCTCTTGGTATGCTTCAAAAACATACTTTCAATGAGGTATTAGAGCACCCTCTTTTGGTACACTATAGGTTTTCCTTAAATGAAGTCACACTTTTGTAATTTCCTTTTAAACTCCAAGAAATAATTTTTAATACTGACGTTTCAATTTTGTTTTGAATAATCGCTGTTGTTGTTGTTGTTGTTGTTGTTGTTTTAAGTCATACCCGGCAGCGCTCAGGGGTTACTCCTGGCTCTATGCTCAGAAATCGCTCCTGGCAGGCTCAGGGGACCATAGGGGATACCGGGATTCGAACCACTGTCCTGCGTCTAAGGCAAATGTCTTACCACTGTGCTATCTCTCTGGCCCTGTAATTTGAATAATCTTGATTATCACATGTAACATAATTGATAAAAGCAAAAGCCAGAAAATAGATGCCTTAAGTCAGTGTTTTACAACCACTGTGCTGCAGCACACTAGTGTGCTGTGAGATATTGTGCGGTGTGCCATGGGAAAAATTCCTATTTCATCCGTAACACGTGGCTTCAGCTCACAAATAGATCAATCATTATAAAATACTCTATTATTTCATAATAAAGTAATTATAAAATAATTAACTTGTGTTTATTTGATTCCTATTCAAGAAAATAGAAATATATATATGTATATATGTATATGTATGTATGTATATATATATATATATATATATATATATATATATATATATATATATATATATATATATATATATATATATATATATATATATATATATATATATATATATATATATATATATATATATGGTCACACCTGGCAGCGCTCAGGGATTACACCTAGCTCTATGCTCAGAAATCGCTCCTGGCAGGCAGGGGGGACAATATATGATGCTGGGATTCAAACCACTGTCCTTCTGGATGCAAGGCATGCTCTACCTCCACACTATCTCTCCGGCCCCCAGAGTTAAATTTTTTTTAACATTTTCTAATGGTGGTGTGCCTTGTAATTTTTTTTTTTTTATGAAAAAAGTGTGCCTTTGCACAAAAAGGTTGAAAAACACTGCTTTAAATCATTAAATTTGATGCTCATGAAATCCATAGAAGTGTTATATTAGCACCACCTAGTGTTGATTTTGAGTATTTTTCACAAATAAAAATCAGAGGAAAATAGTTTACCTCAAGGCATACAGTAAATTTAGGTCAAAAATAGGTCCAAATCCCAGAACCAAGCTTATATTTATTGACTCAGAACCTCCTATTTTGTCACTGTTGCTCTCCACAATGTTATTCTATTATAATAATTAAATCATTTTAAAAATGAATTTTCTTCCATGTAATTCAAGATTCAATTTGAGTTGAACATACTTGACTCTATATAGCGATTTTTTAGTGACTAATGTCCAAAAAAGTTTTCACAGACCTTCCAAAGTCTATTTCATACTCTCTAGGAATGGAAAATATTTTACCCCTAATTTCTGCCCTGGTTTCTTAAGGTTTTTATAGTTATTCTTTCTACCTTGTGCATCAGTACTACCTAAAACTACTTTTCCTTTTGATACAAGAATCAACAAGATGATCATCTAATTTGTCTCTGTTGCCATTAATTTAAAGATATTTGTATGTCCCACAAGACTAGAAATGTGTGCTTTCTATAGACATACACAATCTTTGGTCAAATGTAATATGAGTTAAGCTTGAGTGTGATGTACTTCCCATTTCTGGTCAGCCTTTATTTTCAATGTCTCACTTTAGGTATGTCCTCCCATCCAAAAAACTATAGCTTCACTAATTTTCCATTTTGTTATAGCCTTGAATGTGAATGGTAAATTATTTGATAATTGTATTTGATAAATAAGTTTTTCCTGGAATAAGAATCAATGAAAAATATAAGTGAATCAGGACAGAGCAAAATTGCTTAAGCTATTAAAGTCTTAGATGTTTATACACTAACATGTGCAAGTACAGCTTTCATTTATTCTAGGCATCTTCTGTGAAATTCAGATCATTTTGAAATGATTTAAGGAAACAAGGTCTTTTCGTACAAGAAAGTTAGTTCACGTACTGTTTTCTAGTGTCCTATCCCAGGTCATCATGGCTCTTTCTTAGGTGATCTGATAATGTGATACCTAAAGGTATATCTTATCAATGTCTGTAAAATTAGAATAATTAACAGCTATTCTGTATAATAATAATTATTATTATAAAGCTTCAAAAGGACTGATGATAGTACTTAGTAATCACCTGTATTTCAAAATAACAATTGTTATTCCAAGTAACATAGGCTTCATAATAGTGTTCATTCTAGGAATTCAACAAGTAGTAACAAAACTCAGTCTTTTGAGTTTCAATTTTTTTTTAAATAGCTGCAGGGGTCAGAGCAATAGCACAGCAGATAGAGAATTTTTCTTATGTGGTTGAACCAGATTAGATCCACAGCATCTTATTTGGCCCCCAAGCCTGCCAGAAGCCATCTCTAAGCACAAAATCAGGAAGAACCCCTGAGGGCTGCCTGTTGTGACCCCCAAAACAAAAGAAAATCTAAACAAAAACAAAAAATAGCTGCAGACTCTTGAAGTTTTAAAAATTGTTGTCAATTGCTTAGGAAAATATAAAAACTAAAAAAAATAGTGGATATTCTGATTTATCAGTCATAAGTTTAGCAAAGAAAATGATGTTTATGAAAATAAAAGACAGCAAAGAAATAGATGGAAAATCTACTTTGGCAAGTAAAAAAATGAATCAACAGATATAAAACATTTATCTTGAAGTCTTTACCAAATATATATTTTATTCTCAAGCAACTCATGATGATGATGCTCATAATGATGATTTTATAGGAATAGCAAGCAGATTAAAAATAACTGGCAAAAAAATGGGCATGAAGATTAACATTTGTTCTAAGTAGCCCAATTATTTGTGTAGTTAAATAATAAAAATGCAAATCATGGGGCATGTATGTGTGCACTGATATATAAATGATTTAAAATTATAATTATTCAGATTTTGTCATTAGTATCAATAATGAGAAGAGACGTGGTTTCATTTCTGTTCTTTTGAGAGATGAATACTGCATGACACTACAATAAAAATTATGTAAATTTTTTCATAGAAGAATTTACTCATTTAAATGCTGAATAAAAATTCTGTTTTAATAATTTTTATGGAACCCTAGGGAGGTGACTCAATGTTAAATGATAATATTTAACAGTCAGCAGCTGATTATCATGACTGAATCTGAAGTGAAGTGGTAATCACCATGACTTGTCAAGTTCAAACAGTCTCCCAACTTTAAGAAGTAGACATATATGAAAGCACAGAGGTTAGAAAAGAGGTAAACCTAGAAATCAACTGTTACATTCTTAACTACCTAAAAAATAATAACCAGAACGTTCAGAAAACTTTATGAAAATGATGACAGCTAATGTTTGATGAATGAGTTTTGATCAGGTTTTTTTTGTTTTTGTTTTTGTTTTTGCTGCACCTGTCATTTCTTAGAAATGACTCTTGACAGGGCTTGGAGGACCATATGAGGAGCCTAGAATTGAACCAAGGTAGGATCCTTGCAAGACAATTATCATACGTACTTGCCTCTCTCCAGACCCTGGTTATTCTTTGATTCATAGTGGTTAAGTGTTTATGTATACCATCAATGTATTCCTACCTATAATATAGATATTTTTAACACTCCATAGCAAAACAAAAACTGATATTAAGAGAAAAGATATCATGCAAGTTCAAACAAATAGTGAATAGTGAATAAATTAGCTAGAATTTAAAAGCAGATAATTCTAATTCAAAATCCACGTGCTTAACAATTTTAAATCTCGGCCAGAGTGGTGGCGCTGGGCGTTAGGCGTCTGCCTTGACTGCACTAGCCTAGGATGGACCACGGTTCTATCCCCCAGTGTCCCGTATGGTCCCCAAAGCCAGGAGCGATTTCTGAGCGCATAGCCAGGAGTAACCCCTGAGTGTCACTGGGTGTGACCGGAAACAAACATACAAACAAAAAACAAACTATTTTAACTCTCTTCTTGACTTCTCAACGTCAGTACTACTGACAATGCCATCATTTGTTCATCTCTCTGTTCCAACTGCAAGTTTAGCAGCGTAGCAGAATCTTTGATCTCTGCCCACCAGATGTCAGTAGCAACATCTCTTCTGGTCCTCACCTTTTCTCATTGTTGCAGCCAAGTGTCTCCAAAGAGTTCAATAAATCCCCCTTCCAGGAATCCAACTACCCCTTCACACCTCAATCCCATCCACATTTTCCAATTTATTAAAACTCTTAACCCTCAGTTCTTAATCCATTAGGCATCAAGACTGACTTCCTACCCCAACGAACCAGTACCCAGCACCCAAGCAAAAGGACATCCACTCAAACCCACACCTCGTCCCCAGCAGAAAAAGACAACCAACACCCCTACTGACTCATCCTGTGTGGCCCTCCCTACCAATTTATCCTAACGTAGACTGTTGCTAGATACCGGACTTAGCCCTAAAAGGACTCCCAATGCAAGAACTTTACACAAGAACCCCCCCCCCCCTCAAATCTTTTACCAGTCTCAGGAAGGGCAGGGTGTGCAATGAAAAGGCGCCTGGGAACCCACACTCACAAGAAAATCTCAAAAGGCAATGGGGAAACCTATACTTCCATCATAAGTATAAGACCTGTATAACACTACCTCTTTATTTTTTATTTTATTTTACTTAAAATCATTTTTCACTATACATATGTGAGCAAATATATATATATTATTTCTATTTTTATGATTTTTGGGTGTGTGACTTGTTTCTCTGTTCTTTTCACCCCCAAATGCACTGGTAATATAATGAAGCACCATTTCTTCCTGCAAAGGCACACTAAAAAAGGGGAAATCCCACGTATATAAACTGTTGTGGTGTTTCACCTTCTTCTTTTCCCCTTCGTCCCTCAAATCAAGGATGAGAGCCTCTAGAATGACTTTCCTCATAGTCTGCGTAGTCGATTTTTACCCCTTTATATTACTTTTCTCTTCCTCAAACAAAACCACATAACTTGAACTTTCTAGTCCCGCCTCCCAATTAGAGGGGGCAGTAATGGAGGCACCAAGACCAAACAGTTGTAAGACCAACTAAGTAATAAACTAGACACAGAAGGGGCCACGCATTCTAGCAGCCCTTGGGGGGAGAGTGGAGGATATGGGAGGCAGGATGGGAGCGGTTGTGGGAGGACAATTTGGTGGTGGGAATCCCCCTGATTCAATGTAAATATGTACCTGGAATACTACTGTGAACAATATGTAAGCCACTATAATTAAAATAAAAATTATATTAAAAAATAAATATCCTTTAGCAGACAAAATTGCCTCTTATATGTCCACCCTCCATCAAAAAAACACTGAAATATTCTAATCCCTCTTTATACTTATAATATGATATGTATTGAAATAATTATCAGGAATGTAGTTTAGACATTTTGTTAACATTAAATAATTGAGAAATGACATAAGAATTTATTGAAAAATAAATTACTATTCTACCTAAAATAGCACTTTAAATTATTTTTAATAAAAAATTCATATTTTAGAACTTATATGATTTTAAATATATTTGTTTGGTGAAAATTAGATATTAAAGTTGTGCATCAAATTTAGGTATATGGTGATTTATATTGTAAAGACTGTTAATTTCCTTCTCTAAAATATGTTGCCATTTTTCAGCTGGCACATTAGAAACATTTGTGTCAATAACAAGTTTCTTTAACAGTGGAAGAGTTTATTTGATTGCTAAGTACAGATATGTTATGTCACAATCAAACAAAATATAACTGCATGCATATATATGAAAATAAACTCACTAGTCAATATCTAATAAACCAAAATTTACTAAATTTTTGTTTTATTTTAAAAATATATAATTAAATATATTAAAAGCAAGTATTTTGATATTTTACCCACATTACTCACAAATATTTAAGTATCTAAAAGGTATGTTAGATATTTTTAGAAAGATATAAAATTAAAGTCTGCAATTCTGAGGAAATTACTTTAGAAACAAGTCGTAGTACACAAAAGTCTTAAATATCAGGTAACAATGTAAAGCAATTAGTAAAGTATTTTGCTTAACTCACATTAAAGTAAAATGTATACACAATACATTAAAATTAAGGAAGATAGTGAATTTCATTTAATAAGCATATTCCATATAAATAATTTGTCACAACGTTTACATTTTAAAGAGTCCACATGAAAAATCACAGTATGCATAGACTAAAAGCAAAATTTATCAGGCAAAATCATTCTTGGAATGCGTAGGCTATCAAATTTTTATGGGATTTTTGCATCTTTTCAAGGTTGGAAAAATCTAGCACATTTGATTAAAAACAAAATGAACACAATCTATGGATGTGCTTTTCACATTATTTTTAGTTACTTAGTTTGTGGTTTTTTGTTTGATTTGGTTTCTCATTATACAGTTTCTAAAAATTTCATAATCAAAATTTTAAAATCAATGATGTTTGTTTTATATTTACCAATAAATAATTCACCCACACCATAAAAATGAAATTAAAATACATGTATCTGACTAAATCAATTCAAAAGACATAGTATTTTTATTTAATTTATAAACAGTGACACAAACTTAAGTAATCACATTTTTTAGCCTTTCATTTCGATGACATTTTGAGAAAACTTATTTTTTAATAATTTACTTCATTATTGTATTCATACATATGCAGTGTTACCAGTTACTACCGGATCAGACATCTAAGGAGAGCAGAGACACTTAGCCTTTCAATGCACAGAAATTCAATACTTTTTGATAGGTCCTGAGCCTTCAGTTTTCTTTCTCTGGGGGATTTTCTGGTTTGCCTTTTGTAGTTTCTTCATTTGTATCTTTTGCATCTAAAAATAAATAATTTTTATTAAATTAAAATTATATTTAAAATAGTATATCATATAAATGATAAATATTTTATATTTGTTAGTGAATAAAACTGTTGGTTTCTTTGTATGCATCCTAATTATTTTCTACTTGACAAGAATATAGCTGGACCTCAGTCCTGATATAGGATCTAAGAGAGGTGGTAGGCAATTTGTGACTATATCCTGCTTGCCACCTTTCTCTTGTCTCTAAGAATAATTATGTAACAGGTAGTCTTCTTGTGTATTATTACAATCTCTATAGATGAGTGAGGTCTGAAGAAAAGTAGAAGAGTGGAGAAGAAAAACATTGAGTGGGGAAAAAGGGACAAGGAAGCATAATTCAAATTTCTAGTAAAAGATAAAATATTGTCACTTGTATCAACATAAATGGAATGGAGTGGGATCATACTAAATGAAATAAATCAGGAGAAGCAAGAAAAATACTGAATGGCCTTACTCCTGTATAAGCTAAAAGATCAAAACAATGGAACAGATCAAACTAAAAATGAGAAATCCCTTGATTCTGATTGCAGAACAAGTCACAAGAAGGAGGGTGGAACAGAGCAGAAAAGGTAGAAATGGACAGTGATAGAAGGATCTGGCACTTTGGTGGTGAGCCTGGTGTTGTAACATATATTTGAACTGGTGTCAAACTGTTCACTCTAATACACATGGTGCTATAAACCAATGTTACCTAAATTTAAAATAATTAAAATATTTGTGTGTCAGAAGTTCCAGATTTGAGAAGAAAAGAAAAGAAGAGAAAAGGCAGTGCTCTGAAGATCTTATAAGAGAACTAAGTTGTACAAGTATATAATTGTATAAGAGAACTCAGAATCTAGATCATACAAGAGAACTAAGAAATCGTTTTATCAGAGGCAATGAGTTTGTCATTTTGAAATGGCCAGGGTGATAAACATAGTGAAGTCCTGTGAAGGAAGGCTAGAACTAAAAATAGGACAAATGTTTTTGTGGAGAAAAATATGGTCTTTAGTAGTTTTTTTCAGGAAAAAAAAAAGAAGGAATCCAGAGAGAAAGAAATAAATCTTTGAGCACTGCGGGTTGTTGTTCCCACAAGGCAAAATTTACCTTCTGCAGTAAACAAAAATGTTTATCTTCTTGCTGCCTTCCTTTTGGGCCATTCCAGGGAGTATTAAGGGCTCTGACCAAACTTGGGTCTCTTGTAATTAAATTAAGTGCTGCAGTTCCATGAGAGATCTCCTGTAGAGTCTCTCTTTTCTAACCTCTCCCCCCCAATCATTATTGCCAATTAAAGAATTTTGTAATTTACCTTCCTTCATGGAGAGAGCTTGCAGTTTGTCAGGCAATTCGGAAGTTTCACCCGTCATGGATAAATCCTGTATGTTTGTAACAGCGTTCCGGCGGCCTGACCTTGCAGAAGATGCAAAATTGGTGATCACAGACTCCACATCAGTCATAGCTGTTGATGACTCTGTCTTCATAGCAACATCTACAAAAAGAATGCACACATGAAAAAAAGGGTGAATCTTTATAGTCTCAGGGTAATGTTCACAACTTAAAGGCATAATAGATTTT
Source organism: Suncus etruscus (assembly GCF_024139225.1). Classification (NCBI taxonomy): domain Eukaryota; kingdom Metazoa; phylum Chordata; class Mammalia; order Eulipotyphla; family Soricidae; genus Suncus; species Suncus etruscus. The sequence continues at coordinate 93,229,307 of NC_064851.1, read as the reverse complement.
TTAAAAGGTTTGGAAATTTTATTTATTTATTTATTTATTTATTTATTTATTTATTTATTTATTATTTGGGGTCACACCCGACGGTGCTCAGGGGTTACTCCTGGCTCTTCGCTCAGATATTGCTCCTGGCAGGATCGGGGGTGTGGGTGGGGGAACCATATGGGATGCCAGGATTTCAACCACGGTCCGTCCTGCGTAGGCTGCCTGCAAGGCAAATGCCCTACCACTGTGCTATCTCTACAGCCCACGGTTTGGAAATTTAATCGTTGATTATATTATTCATGTTATGCTGAAGTTTCCATTGCTTTTTACTCTGCTTTTCTCTGACGGATAAACGAAACTAGGACTTGAATAGATATGAAAAGTGACTTGTTCGGCCACTCCCATAGAGACAGCTGCTCCTATTTGCTGTGGAGCTTGTTCAGGCTAAAACCAAATCACTATAATTTGTACAGACCAAACAAAACACTGCTCCTACTCTTTATAAATAAGAAATTTAACTCGATCTCAAAGGCTTTTATCCCCCAGTTGAATTTTTGATCTGTGAATTTTGATCTAGCATTGGATCTAACTTTTCATTAGCTTCACCTTTATGTTTGGTAGAGCAGAACCTGTTTTACCTTTTTTCTTACTTCTAGTAGATAAAACAATTGCTAGTGCTATCCTTAGTGTCCTTTATCTTCCTATTGTTTCTTTCTATGAGCACCATTGGATCTGGCCCCAAAATAAAAGCAAAGAAGAGATTGAGTGCTCCAGAATTATTTCAAGAAAACTTTGTAGATGGCTGACTGATATTTTGTAAGAGTTTTTTTGTCTTCATATTTTAGGCACAGAATTTTTTTTCTTTTTTTCTTTTTTTTTGGGGGGGGGTGGGGGCACACCCGGCGATGCTCAGGGGTTACTCCTGGCTGTCTGCTCAGAAATAGCTCCTGGCAGGCACAGGGGACCATATGGGACACCGGGATTCGAACCAACCACCTTTGGTCCTGGATGGGCTGCTTGCAAGGCAAACGCCACTGTGCTATCTCTCCGGGCCCCAGGCACAGAATTTCTAAATGTCATTTTTTGGTTAACTGGTGTTAGAAAATACACATATCATGCTAGAGTGTTAATTGTGCTGTGTTTATTATACAATATCATAGTTATTTAGTTAGATAGCCAAATTTATGAAAAAAAGATATATTTATGAAAACATGATCATAAAACATTACTAAATAAAGAAATTATAAAACTAGTGTTAATTGTAATTTAATGAAACAATGAAATCTCAATAAATAGAATAAAAATCCTAACTATGAATGTAAAAGAATTAGATACTAGATGATTGAGACCATCTAGTATCTAATTCTTTTACATTCACAGTTAGGATTATTTATTGTATTTACTGAGATTTCATTCTCATTAGATTACTATTAATACTAGTTCTCACTAGTTTCCCATAGATGGTCTCACTCATCTATGGGTTTTAAGAAAAATGAAAAACATTTGTGTAATGATTCTCAGGGACAAAATAGAGGAAGACTGGAGGGTCCAGCTCCCGACATGAAGCTCACCACAGGGATCGTTTAGTGCAGTCACAGAAATAATTACACTGAGAACTATCATAACAAAATGTGACTGAATGAGGGAAGTAGAAAGCCTGTCTAGAGTACAGGTGGTATGGGGTGAGGAGGAGGGACACTTGGGATATTGGTCATGGGAATGTTGTGGTGGTGAAGAGTTTAAAAAAAAACGAAGAATTAGGTACTAACACTTTGTTACATTCTTACATATTTTAAATTATTTATAAACTACGTTATATTTGTAATATAAAAATTGAAACATATGCAATAGCCAAAAAGATATATACATATACATATATATGCGATTAAAAAGACTCTCCAAAGTAATAATTTGACAACTTAACCAAAAATAGCTTTTTGCTTACTTGTTTGTTTTGTTTTTGGGCCACACCCAGTGACTCTCAGTGGTTACTCTTAGCTAGGCTCTCAGAAATCGCTCCAGCTTGTGGGACCATATGGGACTCTGGATCAAACCTAGGTCCATCCTGGATCAGCCGCGTGCAAGGCAAATGTCCTACAGCTGCACTATCACTCGGCCTCCAAAATAGCTTATCTTTTTAAAATTTGTGTAATTTAGTATTTTTCACTTATCTGGCAGTGCTCAGGGCATACTCCTAGCTCTACACTCAGGATCACTGCTGGCAGGCTCAGAGGACTATGTGGTGTGCTGGAGATCAAACTCAGGTAAGCTCCTTACAAGACAAATATTTTATGAACACTACTATTGTTCCAGCTCCCAAAATAGCTGAAAGGCCCTTCTATCTTGTGTTTTTATTGTCCTAGATATATGTTTGACTTTATCAGAGGAATTATATATATATATATATATATTATACACATAGAAATTTCTGTTTTCAAGTCATGTGTGACATTTAAACATTTACCCGAGAAAAAGATATAAAGATTTAGCACTACTAAAATAACAAAAGAGATTAACTCCAGGTATTTTTAATTTTCTAGGATTAAAAGCAAATATGTGTTATATTTGCTAATCAAAGCAGCTGATTTACTAGCAACTTTTGCTCCTATTTTACAAAATTGACAGAGGAATCAGGCAGGATAAGTTCTGCTTAGTCAATTGTGGCTGCTAATAGGGTCTGAAAGCTTTTAGACATTTGGAAATTTTAATACATTCCTGCATGCTCTATCAGGGTAATATGATTTACATCATCTGAGGTACACATATTTAGATTGAAATTACACAGTTTCAAAATGCCTTCAGCAAACACCATTCATAGTTTCTATACATACAAATGCCAGTGCTTTTTAATTTTTTTTTTTAGCGCTTTTTAATTTTAAGGAACTGTAAACACAACACCAATACAAAGTAAGAGAGCAGTATAAGCCAAATGGAGAACTGGAGCTCCATAGATTAAAACAGCATACTGAGAGTATATTAGTTTAATATAATATACACACATTGATTTTTAATGATGCAAACCCCAAAATCACATAATATTTTGATGCAATGCTACCTTATTTTTTTCAATTTTTAAAAATAATGAATGTAAGGTATAACAAAATGAATAGTTATCATAACTATATGAAAGTTATGAAGAATAATTTAAGAATCCTAAAGTTCAAGGAGGAATCTTTTTATTATATTCAAATGACTAAACTTATTTTTTTAAATATTCCCATGTTGTAAAATCATCCCACACATCATAGTTCTTTTTTTATATCTTTATTTAAACACCTTCATTAGAAATATGATTGTAGTTGGGTTTCAGTCATTGTAAAGAACACCCCCCTTCACCATTACAACATTCCCATCACCAACGTCCCATTCTCATTTCTTATTAGTAATTCAATGTTACTACACTTTACTTTAAGGTGCTAGGGCTTGTTTACAGAATTATTTGAATTTAATTTAAAAAATAATACCAATTAATGTACAAGTAATTAATCCTTATTAAGTTACTATGGATCTTAATATAATAAATATGTTCTCTTAAAATATATATAATTTATGCATAAATTATATATTTATAAATATATAAGTAAATATACTTATTATAATGAATATAGTTTATTTACTGTAATAAATATTACTAAAATAATATATTTTATTTACTATAATATATAAGAACTTTCCCCCAAAATTCACACAAGAGTGTTGTTTTAGAGAATAAGTTCATAGAGGAGTGACTCTAGTTTATCCACATGTCATTTTAGCTCTTTTCTTATTACCTTTAGGTGCAGTATTGCCAAATTTCAAAAAGGGTACAGATTCTCCAAGCTCACAAAATCCTAAGAGCTGAATTTGCAATGGTCAGAAAATAATACCATTTGAAGGTTTGTCTGTTCTACTTGTATTTTTTCCATCTCAGTCTGAATTCAGTTTATCTATATATATGGAGGTTAAATGCAAGGTCTGGTTCTCTTTTCAGTGAGGCAGATGGTTTTAAAATGTCAAGTGACTTTGATAAAATCAGTAGGAAGGAGAGAAGGGGAAGTTGTTACCAACCAACAAACAGGTCTTTCTGTCCTACCTCATACACAGAGAAATGAACATACCTGTCTAATAAAATCATGAATAGATGCTGAAATAATAACAAATAATAATTATAAGAAATTAGTCATTGGGCCCGGAGAGATAGCACAGCGGCGTTTGCCTTGCAAGCAGCCGATCCAGGACCAAAGGTGGTTGGTTCAAATCCCGGTGTCTCATATGGTCCCCCGTGCCTGCCAGGAGCAATTTTGAGCAGACAGCCAGGAGTAACCCCTGAGCAACGCTGGGTGTGGCCCAAAAACCAAAAAAAAAAAAAAAAAAAAAAAAAAAAAAAAGAAAAAGAAAAAGAAAAAGAAAAGAAAGTAGTCATTGATGGTGTTGTTAAGTATTAATATTTCAGCAAAGACCAAAATTTTATATTTGTTCTATTGTTAAAAAAATAAAGAGATCTTTTAAAAATAAAACCTGAAAGTTCATCATTAAATATTAAACTCATTTTTATTATGTTATCATTAAAATAATTTTGGACACAGGTGTTTTCCAAAGTGGTCAAAAACACTTCCCACCTTGGATGGTGCTAGAAGGGTCCATTGTGATGGACCAAAAGGAGGGCCATTTTGTTACTTCACTTAAAAAAGGTCGATTTCTAGGGAAGCACAATATTTTTTCTAAAAGAAAACATTAGGTCAAATAAGTTTAAGAATCTCTGCCATAGAATATTAGCAAATACAATGCCTTATAAAGTGAATAACATTAATTTCCTTATGTGAAACAGTAACCAATGCAACCCTTATAGATCCACCTTCTCTAGGCATGTGGATAGCTATAATCTTCAGGTATAGTCTTTCTAGAAGACATTATTAAAACACTGAACAGTCATACTTGTCAACCTAAAGCCAGTTAGGCTGTATTGTCAACATTGTTCCTTTATACAATGTGTAATATTATTATACTATAATTATATAAACTATAAAAACTATAAACTGCAGTTCCTAACGTTTATATTTAATAGATTCTCATTGTCATTTTCATTCTATGGAGAAAAAATAAAGGCCTTATTTTTCTTGATTATGATTATTATCAAAAGTGATACATCTAGGATAAAATATATAAGCCCCTCTTCCAGAATGAAGGTTATTTAGAGCTATAGACTAAACAAGGGATTTTTAAATTACGTATTTCTGGGCTCGGAGAGATAGCACAGTGGCGTTTGCCTTGCAAGCAGCCCATCCAGGACCAAAGGTGGTCCCATATGGTCCCCCGTGCCTGCCAGGAGCTATTTCTGAGCAGATAGCCAGGAGCAACCCCTGAGCATCGCCGGGTGTGGCCCAAAAACAACAACAAAAAAATAAATAAAAAATAAAAATAAATAAATAAATAAATTACGTATTTCTATTTCATAACAACTTTATAGCATATATACTTATCACTGTTTAAAAAGAAAATGCAGAGTGATACAAAATACAACTTTTTACTAATGTATAAATTTATATATATATGTGTGTATATATATATATATATATATATATATATATATATATGTCAGAGAGATAGTACAGCAGGTAAAAGACACTTGCTTTATGTGCGGCCAACCTGACTTTTATTCCCAGTATTCAATTTCTATCAGGAGTGATTCATGCACAGCAACAGATGTAAGCCCAGGTTGCTGCTAAGTGTGGCCCCATATCCTTTTCCAAAAATGTCCATGTAAATTTAAACCATATCCATCAATGAAATTACTTCAGGAAGTTACATACTGAAGTGCACCAACTAAAATCCATCAGTGCAACACAGTGATGAGTTATATGTATACATAGTTATATATGCATTATATGTATCTAATATGTACATATGTGTAGAATAATGATAAATACTATTACTACTATATTTAAATATAACACTGTATTTTAGTCATATATTTTAACTAAAATTTATGCCCCCTTTGTTCATCCAGATATTTGATTATAGTAGAAATAATTTCAGATTCTTTACAAAAACACTTCAACTAATTTATAATTGCAAAATAATTAGAAGAAACCTACTTTAAGATTTCAGAACAGAATTTTAAGTAATGGTAACATTTATGAGCTATATAAACACAACTTTGGGATGATCATCCTTAAATTAGTTGTCATACTTGTTATGTAGTACATATGTAGCAATGGAAAGCTTGCTGCCTAAAAGATCCTGAAGTTGAATTCTGCATTGTGTGTAATAGACCTGTGATTTCGAAAAGGACTCAATTTCTCAGTTAATTAACTTTCTATTTATATTCTAAATTCAGAGGATAGGTATTAGCTGACCTAGTACTATTTTGGAATCAAACGAATAAATCTAAATGTATTTATATATCAAGTAAATTTATAATTTCTAAATAACAAGTAGATCATTATTATTTAGTAAAACTATGATGTTGAATTAATGTGCTCTGGAAACAGCCTCTAATATTTTGGTTGTATTGCCATAAAATTTTTTTTGTTTTTGTTTTTGGGCCACACCCAGCGATGCTCAGTGGTTACTTCTAGCTATGTGCTCAGAAATCTCTCCTGGCTTGGGGGACCATATGGGATGCTAGGAGATCATACCGTGGTTTGTCCTAGGTTAGCCATGTGCAAGGCAAACGCCCTACTGCTGCACCACCACTCTGGCCCCTCCATAAAATGTTTTTTAAAAAGAGCATTAACATTTTTAAAATATCTCCTACATCCCAGGACAAACAGACACACACACACCAGCTAATTGGATTCTTTAACTCATCACCTTTATCAGATATCACTTGCCATAAAAAAAAACCACATCTTCCATATTCTGTTTAGCAAAGTGTCAGGATACAAAATTAATACACAAAAATCAATGGCCTTCTTATACACTAATAATGATAGAGAAGAAATGGTTATTAAAAAAACAATTCCATTTACATTAGTGCCACACAAACTTAAATATCTTGGAGTCAACCTAACTAAAGATATGAAGGACTTATACAAAGAAAACTACAAGACCCTGCTTCAAGAAATAAAAGAAGACATGCGGAAATGAAGGCATATACCCTGCTCATGGATTGGAAGGATTAACATCATTAAAATAGCAAAACTACCCAAGGCATTTTACAGATTTAATGCAATCCCTCTAAGGATATCCATAACATTCTTCAAAGAGGTAGATCAAACACTCCTAAAATTGATCTGGAACAATGAACACCCAAGAATAGCTAGAGCAACCCTTGGGAAAAGGAATATGGGAGGTATTACTTTCTAACTTTAAATTGTATTACAAAGCAATAGTCATTAAAACACCATGGTATTGGAATAAAGACAGACCCTTGGATCAATGGAATAGACTAGAGTATTCAAAGAATGCTCCCCAGATATCAATCAATTAAGTTTTGAAAGGCCAAGAAATGCAAAATGGAGCAAGGAAAGCCTCTTCGACAAGTGGTGTTGGCACAACTGGTCAGCCACCAGCAAAAAAAGGGACTCAGACCTCCAGCTAACATCATGCACCAAGGTCAAATGCAAAATGATTAAAGACCTTCATACCAGACCTGAAACCATAATGGATATAGAACAATATGTAGGTAAAACACTCCAGGACATTGAAACTAAAGACATCTTCAAGAAACAGCACTTTCTAAACAAGTCCAAGCTGAGATACACAAATGGGACTATATTAAGTGGAGAAGCTTCTGAACCTAAAAGGAAATAATGCGTAGGATACAAAAGTCACGCACAGAATGGGAGAAGCTATTCACCCAATACCCATCATATAAGGGGCTAATATCTAAGATATAAAGGTACTGACAGAACTTAACAAGAAAAAAAACATTTAACCCCATCAAAAAATGGGGAGAAGAAATGAAATTTATTTATAATATTAAAAGCCATGCCTTGCACTCTAAAACTTGTTTACTAACTGAAAAAAATCAACTTTTCATCTTTCAAAGTAAGTTATTTTCTTTTATGAATATGGTCATTGTTGGGGGAAGTGATTCTGAAAAGTATAAGGAACTAAAAACAAAAAGAATCATTCAATAACAACATTTGTAATTTGGTTATAAAAATCTCTGAACTTTCAGGATGCACAAACATATCTTCTGTAGAAACTTTAAAGCTAGATTACATTTAAGTTTGTTATATTTTAAATCCTTTAAGATCAAGATTTTAAATTTTTAATGAAAAACATTCAAAATAAACAAAGCTAAAAAGCTAAGTGCATTGGGGAAAGTTAAGGATATATCTGAAGTCTAAAATAGTTTGCAAACCTTTTCTTCATTAAATTGATAAAGTTGATATAAGAATATACCTTCTAAAAAGTAGAAACTTTAAAGATCCCAGAATGGCTTTTTCTTTTCTTTTATTGATTTAAAAAATTGTTTGCAATATTGCAGACTATTTTCAAAGAAATTTTATTTTCGTTTTATTCCTAAGAAGAGAGTAAAATGATTGAATCTTTTCTAGCTCGGATTTGCTACCTTTAGCACTTTATTTTTCTTTGCAGGAGAAGAAATCATTTTAGTGCTTTATGAAGCACAAAATTCAATAAAATGACAATAGCAGAATTTAAAAGTTGTTTTATAGATTTTTCTCTGTTATATAAGCAAAAATATTTCCCAACTAAATAGCAAGTAATTTTAAAAAGAAAGATATAGTTGAAATGTTTTGTTCATTGAATAATACATTATATAAAACTACAAGTTATTTTTATAGACATGTTTAACTTAAAATTCTTTAAAAAATAGAAAATTATATTACTATAGTTAATATATCTTAATATAAAATAAAATCCAGAAAAATGCCTAAAATATATTAAACATGCATAAGTTAAAACTATAAAATTAAGTAATAATATATGTTTTTAAAACTGATGGGATATGGTATTGTAATACTATATGCATTAAACTATTTCACTGAGTTATTATAAATCATGTTGATTATATAAATTAAAAAATACAGTAATAAAGTTCAATTATTTCTATCCACATTTAAATCCTTTTTCATTCATTCTTTCTTTTTGTTTTCTCTGTCTTTCTTCCTCCCTTCCTTCCTCCCTTCCTTCCTTCCTCCCTCCCTTCCTTCCTCCCTTCCTCCCTCCCTCTCTTCCTCCCTCCCTCCCTCCCTCCCTCCCTCCCTCCCTTCCTCCCTCCCTCCCTCCTTTCCTTCCTTCCTTCTTTCCTTCCTTCTTTCCTTCCTTCCTTCCTTCCTTCCTTCCTTCCTTCCTTCCTTCCCTCCCTCCCTCCCTCCCTCCCTCCCTCCCTCCCTCCCTCCCTCCCTCCCTCCCTCCCTTCCTTCCTTCCTTCCTTCCTTCCTTCCTTCCTTCCTTCTTCCAAATGTATCCTTTTTTACAAATAAAAAAGGGATATTTTAAAATTATTTTTAATAAATAAATATATTAAGGGGCCAGAGCAATAGCACAGCAGTAGGGCATTTGCCTTTAATGCAGCTGATCTAGGACGAATCTCAATTCAATCCCAAGCATCCCATATGGTTCCCCAAGCCAGGAGCGATTTATTAGTGCATAGCCAGTAGTAATCTCTGAGATTTATAAATAATTTCTCACATATATGTATATATGGGCATGTACATACCATTTATGTCCACATAATTTATTTTGAAAACATAATTCTGAAATAATTCTCTTCATTCCTTGGAGAATATTGTCTTTAGAAATTCCTTTGGAGACTGAAAATTAGTTTGTTTTTTCTTATTTTGAAGATTTATCATTTGGTATTTAGAACTGTTATTTTAAGGTGCTGAGGTATCTTTTCCTTTACTGATCATATAACTTGTTAGAATTTGGGTATTAGACTTTATCAATTCTGTAATATCTCATTAATAAAATTTTAATATTGCTTTTTATTGTCTATCATATATTTGGGAATTCCAGCCAGATATATGAAACAAATACTATATTCCATTGACATAGTCTTTTGAAATGTTTTCACTCTTTCCATATCTCTCGTTGCATTTCATATAACCTTCAGACTTCATTTTCCCCTTCACTTCAGTGTGTTTATTCTATTGTTAAACTACATGTGATGGGACTTCAAACTTTTTACTGACTCTACTATCTCCACTGTGATTGAATTCTTTGAAAAGCTGTTACTTCACTAGACAGCATTACCACTGGCACTGAATGAGAGTTCCTTTTTTCCCACATTCCCACCAGCACTCTGATCTTGTTCTTTGTGATGTGTGCCTGTCTCTGTGGTGTGAGATGGTACCTCACTGCTGTTTTAATTTGCATCTCCCTGATGATTAGTGATGTGGAGCATTTTTTCGTGTGTGTGTGTGTGTGTGTGTGTGTGTGTGTGTGTGTGTGTGTGTGTGTGTTTTGCCATTTGTATTTTTTCTTTGAGGAATTGTCTGTTTCATTTCTTCTCCCTATTTTTTATGAGGTCAGATGTTTTTACTTGTTAAATTCTGTGAGTACCTTGTATATCTTAGATATTACCCCCTTATCTAATGGTTATTAGGTGAATAGTTTCTCCCATTCTGTGGATGGCTTTTGTATTCTAGTCACTATTTTCTTTGAGGTGCAGAAGCTTCTCACCTTAATATAGTGGAAGGACTTAATATAGTGGAAGCTCTATATGAAGCTCAGAGGGTGGAGAGTTCTATTAGAGAAATAACTACACTAACAACTATCATGACAATGTTAATGAGAGAAGTAGAATGCCTGTCTGGAATACAAGACAGGGGTTAGGGGAGGAGGAAGATGTAGGACATTGGTGGTAGAAATGTTGCACTAGTGAAGGGGGTGTGCTTCTTATGACTTGAAACCCAACTACAAACATGTTTGTAATCATGGTGCTTAAATACAGATATTATTTAACAAAACAACAAAAAAGAAAAGCACTATTTTTATTCCTCAAAAAGTTTCCCTAATAAGTATACCCAATAGTCAGTAAAATTGTCAATCAATTAATCTGCTCATTTTTATACATTTTAGGCCATAATTTAGGAAATATCCTGTTAAATAGATTTCTTGATAAATAGACAAGCATATCTATTATCAGACACCTAAAACATTTCTCTGTACATAGTGAGACTATAATATAATACATATGTACAATATATCTTTTATCCTTAAAGTTCTACATATTCAAAGTATTCATTTCTCTGAATATAAAATGCTAGGCTCTTATAGAAACCACTCGACTAACCTTCCTCATAGCCAAGGCAGCCAGCTGAAAGTATAGCTGGTTTAATGGAGAGGCTTAATAGATGCTTCAAAAAAATTCATTCCATGCCCTGAAGATATGCACTGCTAAATCATTGCCATATAGATCTCAGCCTTGACCACTAATAAAATTAGCCTGCAATGCCCTACCTGCCAGTTTTCTTACTTTCTTTGTTTTCATAGATAAAATCCCTTAGGCAAATAATCCTTTCAAAGTGACCAAACTCAATGCTCATTCTGAATGATGGATTTCAGTTTCTAGCCTGTGAGCATAAATATTCAAACAAGTTAATCATATCCTTTCAGAAAAACCAGGAGACACATCACCTTTTAAACACTGTTAAAGACTTTCTTCTACAGCCTTGATTATTCACTTTATTTCCAATGATATTTCATAAATTATCTTTGTCATCATACATATATTCCTTTTTACTTGTTCTATTATAATTTAGAAAATATGGCTACAATAGTTTTCATGTTTATGGCATTTGTGTATATTTTCCACACTCCAGAATCACTACAGTGCCTGTGACTCTAATCCATGTCACCTCTAGTCTGACCTTCCTTTCATCCCACCATCCTCCAAATGTTTGTCAATTGACAATTATGGTTTTAATGCATACAGTTCCCTCCCTTATCACTACTCATATGCTCTAGATATTCCAATATTCCTAATCAACCTGTTTGTTCTTTTCAACACCTGTCCCCAAATCTGGCAATTTTAGGTCTGTATTGCAAAATCCAAAATTTATTGTCATTTAATATTATCCACAATTTTGATTTCTGTATAACACAAATAGTAAGCCCTTCCTGAATTTGTTTTTCTGTATTCGTTTAACTTCACTCAGCAAATGATATCCTCCAATTCAACCCAATTTTCAGTGAACTGCATTTTATATAGCTCTTACAGAACCAACAGATGAAATGTTGACCTCAACTGTTTTCATCTGATCAATATCAGGTATCATGTATGCAGCCCATGCTCATGACACTCAGAAATCCCACCCTTAACCAAGATGGGATGATTTCAACACCCTACCACCAATATCAATTTTCAATATTCACTTGAAATGGAGAGGCTCAAGTACAGAAAGAAAATGGTATCAAATTCACTTATGTCTTATGCCATGCCAACTGTCATTTAAGTTGCAATTTGTTGTTTCATCATTGTACAATGGGATTCACCATTTTTATCTCAGGTATCACTTTGATGATACTGTTTGATCCAACCCCAAGATATTTAGGATAAAAAATCAATTTTGTTTGTTTTAAGGCTACTACTAGTGGTGCTCAGGGATCACTCCTGGTGCTGAAATCAGTGATCACCCTCCTGGTGGACTCAATGAACCATATGGGCTGCTGAGAATTGAACAACAGTTGGCACATGCAAGAAAAGCACCCTACTAACTGTACTTTCTTAGAGTCTCTGACCATGCCTATGGCATAACCCCGGCCATCTTAAATTATTTTTTAACCAGGCAATGATTTAATTTCATTCCAAGAAATATAAATACCATCTATTTAATTCCTGATATAGTATTTTTCAATATAAAATTTGTTTATAATTCTTCAGTCTCAGCACACAAAAACCTTTTATATAAGAAAGTTAGATTTTCAGAGGAAATATTGATTTTTAAGACTATAATAGAAAATTAGAAAATTTAGTGACATTTTTCTAGATATAAGTACCATTCCTCAGCAAATAGTTTCTATAGAATGTATTACATGAATCAGAGTGGTGGTGCAAGCCATAAGGCATCTGCTTTGCACACACTAGCCTAGAATGGACCACAATTCGATCCCCAGTTCGATCCCCTGGTGTCCCATATGGTCCCCCAAGCCAGGATCGATTTCTGAGCACATAGCCAGGAGTAACCCCTGCACATCACTGGTGTGACCATAAAGCCAATAATAAAAAATAAAGTATTACAGAACTTTTAAAATGTTTAGCAACCTTAATATTTATTTCACAGAATAAAATGAATCTTTCTATTTATTGTAATACAATATTATTTATAATTTTTTCATTTGAATTAGTTTTGCCTTTCAAACTATCTTCATCTCAATTAGCAGAACTCATATAAATAGCAAAAATGGCAATACAAACTTATGCCTAATAATACTTAAGTGTTTTTAGTTTAACTTTAGGCTTCCTTTGGCTAAACATTATGTTTTCAGGATATTTGGATCAAAAATTCTAAACAAAGTTTACATTTCATGTATAAAATATTTTCTGGTTCAAAAAAATATACAAAGTAAGTGAAGGTGAAGAGATTCATTTGGGTTAACGATAGTAATTTGCATTGTATTTTTCAAACCCTTTAGTTTACATTTACACAGTAATACAAATGAAAATACATTTCACTCTAAAATTTATTCTAAGCTTTTGCATATTTATAACCTTTACCTAACTTCCCTAGCTACAGACACCTCAACCTAATATATTTTAGCTCAGTAATTATTAATAGTCAGACATTTTGCTTCATCCAACTGCTCTATAAGTGGACTCTTTAAATTTTTTTTATAAGCTGTAGATATTTCTTTTTTATAGCTTTGCCAACATAATCATATTACATACTGACATCAAGCAGTGTAAATTAATTCCCCTTCTTTCTTATGAACCCAAACAGAGAAAAGTCAGAATTTTCACCTTAACACTGATTAAAAAAATTTTAATGAGATTTCTGGGAAAAACGTATCTCACCTATGCCAACTGTAGACAGACCGTGAATTTAAATCCAATTAACTCTTTCTAACAAATTTTTATTTAATCTTAAGAGAGAGAAAAATAAAAAAGGCCAAGAGTGAATAAACAGCCTATTTCCCTAAATCTTATGCCAGATGAACTAGAGCAATGTTTCCCAAACTTGCCCTGGCACAAGGCTCACCTGTATAGGAAGTCTATTCAGATTCCCAGGGCTCCCCTAGAGTATGTTTGACATATGGTGTATGACATCCAGGATGTTTGACACCATGTGTATTATATTCATCCAAGGAGAATCTGTTGTCACACAAATTTGGGGATTACTGAATTGATGTACAATTTAGATCAGAGTTTCCTCCATCTTTCTCTGATAACACACTGAAAGAAAAAATGTGAATGATGATGGTTCATGCTCAAATAGCATGTTACCACAGGGAAAAAAAATAGAATATTATTGATGGTACTGCTGGTGTAAACAAAGTATACAATTGAACACACACAGCCTTGTTTTTAGAAAGTGCTCTTCTGGTAAAAGGAAGAAATCTGAGGGGAGGTAAGAAGAGGTATACTGGAAGTAATAAATTATGAGAGCAGGAGTCAAGGGCCTCATGTATATTAGTGGGATAGAGGAGTGATATATATATATATATGTGATATATCTGATATATATGTGTATATATATATGTTTCAACCCAGAGTCAATAATGCTCAAAGCATAAGTTTAAAACTACAACAAAACTTTTAAATATGCCTGTCAAAGAGGCTAGCTGGGGATGAGAGGGAATCTGGGGATAATATTGAAAGAAAGTCGACTGGTTGTAGGATTGGTGTTGGAACACTGTATGCCTGAGATTTAACTATCAATAATTTTGTAAATCATGGTATATTCGTTTATTTTTTTATTTTAGGGACACACCTGGTGTAGTCTGGGGTTACTCCTGGCTTTGTATTCAAGAAACCTCCTGGTAGTACTTGGAGTACCATATGGATTGCCGAGGATTAAACCCAGATTGGCTGCATGCAAGGCAAACACCCTATCTACTGAGTGCATTATTGCTCCAGGTTAGAAAAATAATTTTTTAGTATGCACTCTTCTGGAAGGTCAAGCATTGCTAAAATTATACATTTTATACAGCACTATGTCCACATCATAAAAGACCTTCTAGTCATTTCATTCTTCTAATGTGGCAAGTTTTCTTTATTATCTTTTCACTTTTAGTTAAGGAAACAAAAGTAGTTTAGTAAAGAAATTTTCCTCTAATTCTTTCATAATGAATATAACTGAAAATGTTAAAAAATTGACTTTACATTAATATGAAATGTATAATCATTTCTTAAAAAATCCTATTTACAGATGTATGAGAAATGATTGGATAGATATATAAATACCTTAAAAATAACTAAATAATTTTCATTAAAATTTGTTGACTCAGGGGCCAAAGTGATGATGCAGCAGTAGGACATTTGCCTTGAATGAAGCTAATCCAGGACTGACCTCAGTTTGATCCATGGAGTCCCATAAGGTTCCCAAAGCCAGGAGTGATTTCTGAGTGTATAGTCAGTGGTAATCCCTGAACATCACCGGGTGTGGACCAAAAACCCAAAAAAAAAAAAAAAAAAAAAAAAGTTGACTCAGAGAGTCAACTAGAGAGACCAGAACATCTTGGCTGGTATTGACTAAGAAATCCCTGAATTTTCCAGAGTATTTTAAGAAAATGTACAAAAATAAAATAATTTTCAGAGAGGGGTGGGTCCACACCTGGCAGTGCTTAAGGTTCATAGCTTAAAGTTCATGAAGTTCATATTTGGTACAAGTTCATATTTGGTATAAGAACACACACTATTGCTGCAACTGCAGCCTCATGCAAGACGTGTTTTCATCACTTTACCAACTATCCAGCCTCAAAATAAAAAAAAATATCATTTAATTCAGCTAGTTTTGGAGGATTACATAAATAATTATATATCTTTGGATAAAATTGAACAAAGACAACCTTTTGAATTGTGGTTGATATAAATATCTATTTGTTAAAGTAAAATATTGAGTATGAATTAAGATGGAAAAGTAAAGGAGGCACTACCTGCATCACTTTTTAATATATTTTAAATAACTATTATAACAAGCTTCTGATGGGTTATATAATCTTCCAAAACAATTGGTTTGCATTTTTCAGTTTTCCTTCACAATCTAGCTCCATACAACTATCCCACACAAAACTTACAAATGTAGTGATGACTGGAAGAAACCAAGAGCTCTATAAACTGAGAAGAGCTAATGTTAATGAAAGATACCTAATAACCCCAAAATAGCTCAGAACAACTTGCCATCAAAGCATATCTAGTTTGAATCTAGTTTGAAGAAAGAGAGTCTTACTAAAGTGAATCTATCAGAGATGCAACAGGTATAATGCAACAGGTACAATGGAGAAACAGTGTAGAAATCCAAAAAGTCTTTTGGCTGAAGATAGTAGCCTAGAAGACTTTACCAGTAGTAGGCAAGTTTACAACCTCTCAGAAAATATGGTGATAATACAGCAGATAGGGCACCTACTTTACACACGGGCAACCCAGATTCAACCTGCAGCATGATATATGGATCTCCTCCCCTCAAGCACAAGCACAAGTAATTCGTGAGTGCAGAAGCAAGAGTAAGATTTGAGTATCCATCAGGTGTGGTTCAAAAACAAAACAAAATACTCTCCCCTCAAAAAGTTATAACCTCTCATAAAAGGGCTTTACATATACTATATTGAGAATGATGAGCACAAAAAAATAGTGACCATAAGGTTGGTAAAGAGAAAACTTTTATAGGCATAGATAAAATTCTGTTGGAATTTATAGCCCCACCCATGAAAGCCAAAGTAATCTAGGAAAAATTAAATAGGGGGCTTCTCTCCCAAATTTTAAACAATATATTAAAACTTTAATGATCAAAACACTGTGGTGATTTAAATAAGTCCAGACCCTCAGACCAATGAAATAAAGGTCAGAGACAGATATTTAGGAATATGAATATATAATTTTTGATAAAGCAGTATATATGAAGGAAGTGGTATAAGGAAAACCTCTTCAACAAATGGTATTGGGAAAAGTAGTTACTCACATGCAAAAAAAAAAAAAAAAACCCTTTCTAATGCTATACATAACATCCAAATATAAATGGACTAAACAGAGTGACTTGACCTCATAAATTTTGAGGAAACCATAGGTAGAACACTTTATGACATTTCATTCAGAGGTATCTTCAATGCAGACTACTAAACTTTCTAATTGCTTAGTGTTCATTTAATGTAACTCCCTTAATTGTTTGTCGGGGACTGAAAGACTAGCAAATTATAATATATTCAGTAAATAATATCAGGGTAGAATATAAAAACTAAAAAAGCTCTTAAACTAGAGAGATATTATAAAGGAAAGTTGGATATCTTGCATTCAGCCAACTCTGATTCAACTCTTGATATGACATGTGGCTCCCTAAGTATCACCAGCAATGATTTCTGAGCATTGAGCAAAGAGTAAGCCCTGAAAATAACAAAATTTTGGCAAAAAACATCTCTTACACTAGATCTCTATTGCATAGTCCAATAAGTTGTTTACTCTGAATTATAAGAGCTAATTTTTAGCTTTTTGTCCACTTTCACTTTAGTGTTGTGAAATGACACATTAGAGGCAATTCCTTGCCACAACCCAATCAAGTCTCATTAAACTATGATACAGTTACACATCTAAGAATCATTCTTTAGGTAAAGTAATTTAACTAGCAAGTGCAACACAGATGTGATTTAAAAACAAATTATATTTTCATTCTTTATTGATACATGGAATAATTAAAATCATTTTTATTTTTGTCATTTTCAAATCTTAATTGTTTTTGATTTAATTGTTCCAATACCCAAAATGTCATTTCAGGTATTACCCTCTGCCATTAAAATTAGCTTCATTTATTAAGAAATTAAAACTGGGGCTGGAGCAGTGGCGTAAGCAGTAAGGCTTCTTCTGCCTTGTCCGCGGGTCTATCTCCAGGCATCCCATATGGTCCCCTCAACCCAGGAGCAATTTCTGAGTGCATAGCCAGGAATAAACCATTGAATATTACAGGGTGAGGCCCCAAAACAAAAACAAACTAACAAACAAAAACAAAAAGAAAATCAAAATTGACTTCAAGAGTTAGGAACCTGATATAAAATATCATGGAAATTATATCACTGAGGAATTTAAAACCTAATCTGCAAACAACTAAAAATCATTTTATTTTACAGAAATAAAAGTATATGTTCTTTGTTCTCTTATAAGCAGTTATAGAAATAATCAAAAACAAATTAACTAATCTATAATCACTTTCATCTACAATTATATCATTTAACTTGGAAAAAACTATTGATTATTAACATATTTGACAAGGAATTGTATAACTTCTTTCATGGGCAAAATAAACTGATCAATATAAATCCACATTTAAATGTAAACTGTCTAAAATATTATATGTGATTTACAAAGTGGTAGGTGCTTATATCATAAGCATATTTATGATCAAATGAGTTGAAATATGAAGTAAAAAGTGAATCTGGCTGACATAGAGCAGAAAAGAGTATATATGCAATGGAGAACAGCACAGCACAAATCAGTAATTGAGGTGTGTTAAGGATTTTCTCTAGTCTAATAGTAATGTTATTGTTTTCTAAGAATAATATGACCTCCCCTTAAAATGATCATACATTTGTGCTGTTTTAAATCTACATTTGGGGGGCCGGTGAGGTGGCGCTAGAGGTAAGGTGTCTGCCTTGCAAGCGCTAGCCAAGGAAGGATAGCGGTTCGATCCTCCTGCGTCCCATATGGTCCCCCCAAGCCAGGGGCAATTTCTGAGCACTTAGCTAGGAGTAACCCCTGAGCATCAAACAGGTGTGGGCCGAAAAACCAAAAAATAAATAAATAAATAAATCTACATTTGTGGTAATTGGCCACAGCCAGTCACTGAAAGATAGTAAACCACTCTTTTAGAACTACCAAGAATCATATATTAAAGAACTATCAGTTCCAAATTATCTGCAGATTATTGGTACCAAACATTTAAATCAATTTTTAATTAATAGATTGCTAGTCTCAAAGTATTAGTATAAGTATAAAACATTTAAATCAATGTTTCACAACCTTATCCCCACCATGTTCTACTTGGTATTTTTCCTTTCTGTGCTCCTCCAATTATTGACCCCTACCTTGCACCATTCCATGACAACCCCCCACTTATGTGATTTATTTTTTCTACCTGTGGCCTATTTGTAACATCCTGGGGGATCTTAGTATAGAGTTATATAGCTCTTGATTTAGAAACACTGATTTAGATAAGAATGTTGCTCTCAAACATATATCAAAATTTACTAAAATATTGAAAAAAATAACATGACCATCTAAATTGAACTCAGAAAGACCACTAGTCACTACATATGAAAAAGGTTCTTGTGTTCACAGCTGGCCCATTTCCACAGAATTCTGACAAAGCTAAGGCAAGGCAGGAAGATTTATTAGGTACATATGCTTTAGAATAAAATACAGCAAGATTAGAACACTGGTTAGAACCGTCATCTCAACTATTAACTAAGAGATGCTATACAAGCCATTAAGTTCTCTGAGCCCCAGCTTTTCACATCTTTTGATTACACATAATTACCTCCCACGGTTGAGAAGATTAAGTGTGACAACAGGTTTTATCATGTGGAAATTCTCAGCATGTGGGAAGCCAGTTAATATTGAACAATATCAGAATAGAAGAGCTGGTTTCATACTCTATGTTACAGATTCTATCTCTTCCTTTAGAAACCCAATCTTTCTTTCCCCACCCCCTCAGGAAATGATTATGGTACATTCAGTCACACAAAATAGAAACCTAGAAGGCATTACTCTCTCTTTATTATCATAATTATACAAATCAAGCTTTGTAAAGTTCTCACCAATTTGGTGAATTGTCTGCTTTACTCATACTCTTTATCCTACTTAAGGGCACTAGCCTCTCTATTTTGGTTATAGACTCTGATTTTTCTACTTTTGGTTTGTTGTCCTCCACTACAATCCTTACTCAAGTATAACAAATCACATTACATCACATATTTGTCCATCAATCATCATCCAGGAAAAAATTAACCATTTCCTTAGCCACACAGCACACTGCATGAATTACTATGTTTAACTTCCAGAGTCCCTCTTGGTCCAGCAATTGAAAAAAATTATTCATCACTCAGGATTTATAACTATTATACATCTTCTCTACTTTCAGATGGAAGGCAATTCAAATTATTATAGTCCTTCTTAGTTTGAGAATTCTGTCTCAATAAAATTTCTCTTTCCATAGTATGATCAACAAAAACTCAATACTGTTATCTCATCTCAGATAATAGCTTGGCCAGAAAGTATTTTTCTCTATCTGAAGTTTCTCTAAGTGGAGAACTTACACTGTGAATTTTATTATTTGAATGAATGGCGAGAGCAGTCAAGTAATACTTTTATAATCTAGATGATCTCAAGTCACATAGCCTGGAAATGGATAGAGGCGAGGACTCAACTCTCATGACACCTGCCTTTCTGAATCATGACAGCTAGTGTATTAATTCTAATTATATTCATCTCTTCATTTAGTCTTAGAAAACTCATGTTGTGTGGTTTTAAAATAATGTATATATGTACACATATATGTATACTTTGGGCTATAATTTGTGTACCAACATAGCAAAGTCACTTTCCAAAGCACTTTTGACTCCCATAAATAGTTCTTACTTTCACTCAGCTGAAAAATTGAATAGGAACACTGACTCAAACTATTTTCTACACCTGTTGAAAAGCCTAAATAAAGCTCCAGGGAAGCTGGTTTCAGGGTGCTGTAGGTTCCTTCAGTGGTAGCATCAAACAGTCATTTGTAATGGAAATAAAACTGTAAGCTCAAGGAAGAAATCTGATCATAATCCTACTTTTGCCCTTTGGTCTTAGGCAGAACCATAGCTTTGCTCTTCTCACTTTCCTCTTTGAAATAAAAAGATTCTCAAAAAAAAAAAAGATTCTCAATAGTCCTCTCCGTAAAAAATAGTATTATTTTTTAAATGGTAGTCTGTAGATAATATTATTATCTAAGATACTTGTTTAAATTTTCTGAAAATATGACTAAATTTTTAACAATTATCTTGGTAACTTTATAAATGCAATTCATCTATAAAATACATTCTACATGCTGATAAATAAAATAAATACTGATAAATGAAATTGTTATTTGGAAAAAAATCCCCAAAGTCTGCAAAACAGTTTTAGGACTTTTTATCCTCCCTAGTAAAGATAGAAAGTCCTGATAGCAATAGAATTTTATTTCATTATTATTTGTATTCTATTAATCATTTATATAAACAAGATATATGTCTTTTTTAGCTTCTTCATGAAAAATCAAATATTAAAAAACTTGGCCCAATTCACAGGATTAGGAATCTCATGCATCGTAACTAAAAACTAAAGACACATAGCTAGAAAAAGCCTATATTGCTATAGATTATGTACTTAAGACTTCAGTATTTCTTCAATTAAGCAATTTTCTAAAAACTTACTTGAAAATTCAAGTTAAAAATGCCTCAGTTCCTAGGAACTGGAGTGGTGGCACAAGGGGTAGGGAGTCTACCTTGCCCACGCTAGTTTAGAATGGATTGCGGTTCAATCCCACGGTATCCCACATGGTTCTCCCAAGTCAGGAGCGATTTCTGAGTCTATAGCTAGGAGTAACCCCTGAGCATCACTGGGTGTGGCCCAAAACCCAAAAAACAACAACAACAAAAATGCCTCAGTTCCTGTTATTTCATTTTATTAGTAACTAGCTAAAAAGTTAATGTAGTATAATCATCATAAGTTAGAAACTATAAAATGAATTAAGTACTTAGCAAAATTGTTTTAGGGATTTACTGGAAACATAAAATAAGGTAACCAATTATGCTTAACAACCCCTTATTAATTATTTATAAATAAACATTTATAAATAAACACATATTTATAGTTGAGCAGCCCTAAGTATGATGCCTAAAGTATAAACTGCCAAGTAAGAGGCCTATCCAGTTAGTTTCTAACTTACTTAGCTAAAAATTCTATTCCATAGGCTCTAAGTTCTGTATTCTTCAATTCAACAGGCTAAATTTTTATTTAGTGTTGAAATGAGAATAACATTTAAACTTGAAATGTCCTTCAGATTATAAAATATTTATTTATTTTGGGGTTTTGGTTTTTTGGGCCACACACTGCTGTGCTCAGGTGTTACTACTGGCTCTGTGCTCAGAAATCTCTCCTAGCAGTCTCTAAAGACCACATGTGGTGCCAGGGATGAAACCTGGGTCTGTCGGCTGCATGCAAGGCAAACACCCTACCACAGTGCTATCTCTCTGGCCCCCAAGATGATCAAATATAAAGTGTCATTTCTACAGACATACTTGCAGGATAAAGTGGTACTTTTGTTTCTTTTGTTGTTACTTTTAATTCCTCTTCCTCTCCCTTTGTTATTTGTTTTAATTGCAAACATTAGCCCCCTCATTTAACAATGACACTTGCACATCTTGCATACTTGGCTGTAGTGTTTAAAGTGCTTTATCTTTTATTCTCAAGAAAAATATCCAACTGTGAAAATATTCTTAATATTTTGCTAAATTGAGTGGAAAAGGTTTCTCATTCATGAGTCAAATACTTTGGGGGCATGACAGATATTTATAATATGATTAAATTGAATGTGCTTTGACTAGTGTAATATAATTAAATTGAAGTGCTTTGACTAATATAAGACCTGGATTTGAATTTTTTTAATAATGTAATAAAAGTGGTCATGAAAAACTGAAATTTTTACAGAATATATATTTTCCCCTTTCCCGTATTCTTATACAACATTTTTCTTCTCACCCTATAATTTTCCTTACATTTTCCATTGATATTATTGACTTGCTGAAAGATGTATACAGATTTTTTAATATGGAAAAGAGGTACTAAAAATAGTTTCAAGAAAAAAAATGCTCAAAAATATTCAAGGACCCAGACAGATAGCACAACGGCGTTTGCCTTGCAAGCAGCCGATCCAGGACCAAAGGTGGTTGGTTCGAATCCCGGTGTCCCATATGGTCCCCCGTGCCTGCTAGGAGCTATTTCTGAGCAGACAGCCAAGAGTAACCCCTGAGTACTGCTGGGTGTGGCCCCAAACCCCCCCCCCAAAAAATATATATATATATTCAAAAGAGTTATTATAGATTTCATATAGATTTTCTTTGAAGTTTAATTTCTTTGTTTTGTTTTTAAGACATTTTTGAACAAAATTAATATAATTTTCTAAATACAAATGAAAAGGATATTTATAAATCTCTGATTAAAATGTGATGTTATTTCTAAGGCAGGTAGGAAGAAACCTTGTTTCTGTACATTTTTAAAGAAGAAAAATTTATGAATAATCAAAAAGATAAAAAATACTTATTAACTTTTAATCATTTTTGGTTTTGTATTTTATTATTAGTTAAAATATAAAATGATGGTTTTTAACATTCTTGGGAAAAGGCTAACCTCCTTTTTTTACTTACAAATTAATAAGGCTTCATTTTAAAAGTAGGTCTTATTTCTACAAAATGAGTATATAATTATTTCATTGGTGCTATTAGGAATCAGTATGAAGTTGAGAAAATCAACTGACCAAGTAATGAGCATTTAAAGATGGAAAATAAGAAAAGAATTGGCATAAGTTGAAAGGTTCTATAAACAGTTCACAAATTCAAAATATGGTCAAAGAAAATTATTTACTGCTTTAGTTCCCTGAATCATCTACTAGTTTTTTCAGCACTGACCTGGGGTCCTGAGGGAAGAAGAATTCAGAAATTTTGCTCCTAGAAACTAAGATAAACTATAAATGACAGAATATATTTTCTATCTCAGAAATAAATTCATGGCATAGGAAGGGTGAAAATGAACCATCAGTATTTGCATTAGCAAATTCCCACAAAAGGACATTTTTCAAATCCCATTTTTCACACTCTCACTGACTAGTTCAGCCTGTCCTGTACTTTTTTTTAGGACTATTGCAACAATACCCTGAAAGATTTTCCTGTATGCATACTCTCTTTCCTGTAAATCTTTATACAGATGCCAAGTTAAGTATTTCAAAGTAAATCTGATCATGATAATCCCATGACCAAACTTCACTGCTTTTTCATCACCTAGGCAGGAATCCCCAAACTATGGTCCGCACCACATGCAGCCAGCCAAGAATATTTGTCTGGCCTGCTGGGTGTTCTTGCTGCAGATGCCTGTCCTGCTTAGCCACCAACATGTCCAGGGTTCACAGTGAGCATGTGTGGGATATATGACACTCTTTTGACTTTGCTCTTTTTCTGTCTCTCAATTCCTTCTCTCAGTCTCAAGCAGAGGTCCTCAAACTACAGCATGCAAAATATAGGATCATAGAATCCCCATTAAAATACTGTATATTTGTTGATTTAGCTTTATTGTTCTTTTTTTGATTTTGGTGTTGGTTTTGGGCCACATTTGGCGACACTCAGGGATTATTCCTGACTATGTGCTCAGAAATCACTCCCAGCTTGAGAAACTATATGGGATGCTGGGGGATTGAACAGAGGTCCATCTTAGGTCAGATGAGTGCAAGGCAAATGCCCTACCATTGTGCCACCACTCTAACCCTTATTTTTAATATAGCATTTGTTCCTTTTTTAGGGGGCTTTCAAATAAGATATGTGCAGTGTACACAGGAAATTGTTCAAGTTTTTTTTTTATACTATAGTCCTGCTCTCCAAAGGTCTGAGGGACAGTAAACTAGCCCTCTGTTTAAAATGTTTGAGGATCCCTGACCTAAAGGATCAGTCTAAAATCACAAATAGTAACACATAATTGAGCATCATGATACTGCTAGGCAATGCCAGGCAATAGAATGTCCATATAAACAGAGCTCAGAAAATATCATCATGGGGCCTGGAGTGACAGCACAGCAGTAAGGCATTTGGAAATAGAAAATCATTAATCAAGATTCTAACTAAGCCAAGTGTCTCTCAATTATTTTTAGTGTCATCCTCAATTTCCTGAATTGTAAGTCAAAAGAATAAATAAGAGCTACTTTTAAGAACAAATAATAAATAAGAGAAACATATCATTTTCTCTCTCATTATAATAGAAAACTGAAGGAAGCAAGGCAAACAAAGAAAAATGGAAGCAGAAGTATTTTGTTACTGTCCTTAATCCTTTCTAGTAGGCTGACATTTCTTTTTTTTTTTTTTTTTTTTTTTTGTGGTTTTTGGGTCACACCCGGCAGTGCTCAGGGGTTTTTCCTGGCTTCGTGCTCAGAAATTGCTCCTGGCATGCACAGGGGACCATATGGGACACCGGGATTCGAACTGATGACCTTCTGCATGAAAGGTAAACGCCTTACCTCCATGCTATCTCTCCGGCCCCAGGCTGACATTTCTAAGTGAACATGACAAACTGAAATAAAAGCCTCCTCCAAAATTTTATTCAATCACATGCAATAATATGAGATCTAAATTTCATGTTTACTTTAAAATTTTAAGTTGAAAAACAGAGATCAGAATATTTAGTAATTTGTATTAATTCAGTAATTTGTAGTATTTCAGATGTATTCCAATTACTCATCAACATTTCAAACATCCAGTACCTTTGCTGTACTGTATCCTCTAACAAAACACCTTTTAGTATAGACCATCAAATCCATATTTGGGAAGTGTCTTTGGGCAAAAGGAATCATGGCAAAGATATATGGTTTTCTTTTGTTCCATTGTCCTATTGTCATATTGATGAAATTCATCATATTAGGTTATTCCATATTATTTTCTTTCTTAAAAAAATACTCTCACAGGGCTGGAGTGATATCACAGTGGTAGGGCATTTGCCTTGTACTCCACTGACCCAGGACAGACCTGGGTTTGGTCTCGAGCATCCCATATGATCCCTAGAGCCTGCCAAGAGAGATTTCTGCATGGAGAGTCAGGAATAAGCCCTGGGTGCCACCAGGTGTGCCCCACCCCACCCCCTGGCAAAAAAAAAAAAATCCCTCCCTATTTTTTTTATTGTTATGTTGGTTGAAATGACTGGATCACACACTTGTTTGCAGTGGTCCCTGAAGATCAAACATAAGTGATGTCAGGATCCCAAATGTTAGTGACACTGAGTCATAAATTAGTAGCTGTAGTGAAGCCATGAATGAACTCAGGCCTCTACAGTCCTCTACTCAGAGCAAAGAAAATTTTGGGTATCCCGGACATCCAAAGATTTTTTTATTCTAGATATTGTGGACAGAATGCAGATTTTATCTGTAACTGCATACAGGAAATCAGGAAAATCCCAGGATTCTTTACCACTGTATTTTTATTTTTTAAACACTGTATTTTTCATGAAAACCAATTATTGTGGGTTACTTTGTATGCAAAACTGATATTTGCTTTCTTTGAAGAAACATCTGTTAGTAATTTGCCTTTTTCTCTCTCATGGTTATTGGATTATTCATGGTCCTTAAATCTATGTTCTTAATATTTTTCTTTTTTTTGTTTATAATGTTATACTTGAGTTTTATTATCAGTCCTTTTTAAAATTCTTAATATTGACTCAAATGGAGGGATTTGATAGTCTGCCACTTTTTAACAACTATTCATTGTTCTAAGACATAAGGGTTGAAACTCTTGCCCTAAAAGTGACCTTTATTTTATAGACTCTTGCAAAATTCTTCAACAAGAACTGCTGTAAACTATCAAATTAATTTAGGAAGTAGGAAAAACTTTTTCATATTTTGAGTTGTTACAATGAACTGCATATGTATTTGATATGGTATAAGTCGGGTGAATAGAGTGCTTCATGCTCTAAATTTTAAAAATTGAATTGATCATAATTTATTTCCATCTGTTTTGTCTAACTCTTCAGGTATGACTTGTCTGATTCTAAAATATTTGTAGTTTAACATAGATAATTTTATAGTTCAACATAGATAAAAATCTTATTCCAAACGTACTTCTACCTTCTTACAATCTAATATACTGTATAAAAAACATATACCAATACAAAAGCAATAGGCTCACATTTATCATAATAGGCCCTTGTTTAATGTTTGCTTGCTACCTTTAGCAGAAAAGTATTTTTAATTTTCCTAATAAATTAATGGTTTAAATCCATGTTACTTCTTGTATAAATCATATTTCTCCCACACAAAGACATCAACTCCTAAACCTTAAGTATGGTATACTATTTAAAACATTTTAATTGATATATTCACATTAAAAGAAAACTTTTAGACATCACACAGATTAATAGGTTAAAATATACATACATATATGTATACACATACAATGGAATACTACTCACTATAAGGAAAGATAAAACCTTGCAATTTGGATAGACTTGGAGGAAATCATGCTATGTGAGTTGAGTCAGAAAGAAACAGAAATACCAGATAATCTCATTTACATTCAAAATTAAAAAAAAAACTAAGAGATTAGACAATCCCCAGTAGAAACAAACCCTGAGATAAAGTTAACAAATTGTAATCTGAGGATACTAAGTGGGTGGGTGTTGGGATAGTGGAGAAATCTGATGCTCTGGATTGTGGTCACGGTATAGCAGTACTGCAAGTACAAAATAATTAATGTACTATTGTAAAGGAATGCAAAAGAAAATGTGATATATAGATAATTTTGAATATTTAAAAGTAATTTAAAGGAAAGAATGAAATGGGGGGGCCGGGAAGGTGGCGCTAGAGGTAAGGTGTCTGCCTTGCAAGCGCTAGCCAAGGATCAAGACCGCGGTTCGATCCCCTGGCGTCCCATATGGTCCCCCAAGCCAGGGGCAATTTCTGAGCGCATGGCCAGGAGTAACCCCTGAGCGTCAAATGGGTGTGGCCCAAAAAACAAAAAACAAAAAACAACAAGAATGAAATGGGGAACATTAACAATTTAATATTGAATATGATATAGAAGTAATTTAACCCTCAAATTACATTTACACTCTTGTAAATTAATGTTGCTTCAATTTTAAAAATTAAGAAATACTGTAGGGCCCAGAGAGATAGCACAGCGGCGTTTGTTTGCCTTGCTAGCAGCTGATCCAGGACTAAAGGTGGTTGGTTCAAATCCCAGTGTCCCATATGGTCCCCCGTGTCTGCCAGGAGCTATTTCTGAGCAATCAGCCAGGGTAACCCCTGAGCAAAGCCGGGTGTGGCCCAAAAAACAAAACAAACAAAAAAAAAAATACTGTTAAGGAGCCAGAGAGAAAGTAGAGAAATAAGTCATTTGCTCTGTAATGGCCAATCCAGGTTCAACTTCCCAGATCAAATCTAGTCTTCCAGGCACCACAAAGAGTGATTCCTTATAGCACAAAGCCAGGATTAAGCTCTGAGCACAATTAGATATGGCTGAAAGACAATCATATATAACAAATTAATTTCAATGTTGATTTTTAAATGAAGATTGGAGACAATAAAGGCATTAAAACACTGTCCCTGCAATATCTGTTTAATTCTCAGTACCAAATGGCCCCAAGTATCACCAGATCCTGAAGCACAAAGCCAGAAATAGCCACCAAATACCAACTGAGCATGCCCAAATCCTCACAAAAATGAGACAGTACTTTAAAGAACTAGCACCAATATATTGATATTCCTTATATCAAAAAAATTTTACATTGCAAAGTCAATGCTATATATGAATATATCAAGGCATTGTGAATATACCAAGGTATATGTTACATTAAGTATTTTATACTTAAAGTATCAAGGCATTGTGAAACAACTGCTGAGGAATCATAATTTTTCAGATGAATTATGCTTTATCATACCAAATCCTTACAGAAAATCTTCACAAGATAATATTATACCACTCAAGAAGAATGGCATTTTCATAGACCAAGCATGAAGCAAAGTCAGAATTTAAACCAGAATCTGTGTCTAAGTAAAACAAACATATATTATTTTAATAACTGTAGTAGGTTAAATATATGTGAAGTGGAATTTTCAAATTCTACTTTAGAGGTCACTTTGAATATGCCACATTTTTTCCAAAGTGGAGTCTAGAACACATCCGATTAACAATTAGAAATTATATTTAAAACCAAATATTCCATTGCCATCTTGGTAAGATCACTAATCTGGTCCAGGCAACCTAGTCTGTTTGTTGAAAAGCACAGCAATGTTCTTGAATTAAAAAGTACTTAAATCTATTATCTTGCATAACCACCAAAAGTGATTTACAAATTCCTGGGATAACAAAGAAAAGAAACAAAAATTTTCAATTAAGTAGATATTAGTATAATTTATTGCTCCTAAAAAATGAATGTAAGGGCCTGGTGAGTGCATGGACATGGGCGCTCAAACCCTCCGCTGGTTTGGGACCGCCCCTCCCTCCTCAGGACCCCTTCCACCAGGAGCCTCCACTGGTTTGGGGCCATCCTTCACCTCTCAGAACCCCCTCCGCTGGCTTGGTGATTGCATGGACCTGGGCACCCAGGCCCTCCCCTGGTAGGGGACCTCCCTTCCCCCCTTAGGATCCCTTCTGCCAGCCTGTGAGCAAGCAGGTTTGAAACCTCCCACCCCCTCTGCCGGACCAGGAATCGAACACATTTTGACCTGGGACCTTTGGGCAGGGTTGAGACAGCCAGTCCCCCATCCCCAGGATCATTTTGCAACACTTACCGTTATTTGCTAGCGTATAAGACGACTGAGCATATAAGACAACCCCCTAATTTTGCAGTTAAAATATAGGTTTAGGTCTATATTTGCTGTATCAGACAGAACGTTCCTGTGCTGCAACTGTATGTACCACAGTGAGTCAATCACTACAAGCAATGGTTCAAAGGTTATACTGTCATAGACTTCCTCTCTGACTCTGGCCAATCTGAGCAGGCTTTTTACAGTGTAAATTCAGGTACAGAATATTGTCTAATTTTCATGCATAAAAAGCCTGCTTTGATTGGTTGAGTTAGAGAGGCGATGCGAGCAGCGAGCAGCCTTGCGGTGATTGGTGCAGGATTGAATTGGAAAATTCGTATTGTGGCAATATTAAGACAATTTTCATTTAGCGGCATATTGAAACATTTTTCGGGATATACTCGGCATATAAAACGACCCCCGATTTTTGGTTGACTTTTTTTTGTTTCAAAAGTCGTCTTAAACCCTGGAAAATACGATAGGTCCAGTGATATCAGACCTAACATGCAATTTCTTCAGATAATCCCACAGTCCATAAAACAGGATAGCAGTTTGTAATATCCCAATCATACTTAGACAAGTCATCTGGCTAAGAAAAAATAAACTCTAATCGAATACACATTCAAGCATCTCTGATACAATCAGTACAGCAGTCCACTTTATTAAACAATCAGAAAACTTAACATTCAAAACAACCAGATGCAAAGAAATATGGGTAAACTAAGGAAGACACTAGCAGCTGAGGAAATGGAGAGAAATCCTATCAAGTTTCCAAGTCCACCAAAACTCATGAGCTAATAGATGAAGACCTAAAAGCAGCAATGAATGTCCTAGCAAGGGAAATCAAGGAATCAACTAGCCTGTGAGATTAAGAAATCCATAGATGAATAATGCAGCCAACTAAAAGAAGAACTTTTACAGAAGATAAAATAATCCATACAATTGAAATTAGGGGAAATAAAAAACATGTTAGCAAGCCATAATAGTAGAATTACACAGTTAGAAGAACACATAGAGGGACTTAAGGAAAAACTACAAAACAACAATGACAAAGAAGTCAATAAGAAAACAAGAGATAAAACATTGGAGAAAAAAGTTAGGTACCTAATGAACAAAGATAAAAGAAATAACCTACAATTTGTAGGAATACCAGAAGGTGGGGAAAAAGGGAAAGGAGAAGAACAAGTAGTGAGGTAAATAATAGCAGAGAATTTTACCACCCCCTGGAAAGAAAAGCCCATAAAATCCAGGAGGCCAAAAGAGTCCCCAATAAAACAAACCCTAACAGACCAAAACCAAGACATATAGTAATCCAACTGTCAGTAAACAAAGAGAAAGATGGATTCTTTAAAGAAGAAGGGAGAGAAAAACCCTCAACTACAAAGGAAGGAATATAAGAATCAAACCAGACCTCCCATTTGAAACAATTTTAAACTACTGAATGAAAGAAACTTCCAATCTAGGGTTCACTACTCAGAAAAACTCTCATTCATATGGAAAGGATAACTAAAAACATTCTTAGACAAAAAAGAATTCACACTATTTGCATTAACCAAACCATTTCTTTTTTTTTTAATATAATTTTTGTTTTGATCATAATGTCTTACATATTGTTGACAATAACATTTTAGGTACATATTTACATAAAATCAGGGGGGATTCCCATCCCCAAATTGCCCTCCCTACCCCTCCGTTTTTGTCCTACCTCCCATTTCCTCTTCCCTCACCCCCAGGGAATGAACTTCTCAAAGATGTTCTACACAATCAAAACCCTTAATTGTAACAACAACCACTCTACTCAATACAATAGCACAACAAACCTCTCTGGTGTTAATCTCCTTAAATGTCAATGGGCTAAATTTCCCTATTAAAAGACAGAGTGGGGCTGGAGATATATCATGAAGGAAAAGCGTTTGCCTTGTATGCAGAAGGTCAGTGGTTCGAATCCCAGAATCCCATATGGTCCCCTGAGCCTGCCAGGAACGATTTCTGAGCATAGAGCCAGGAGTAACCCCTGAGTGATGCGCTGCTGGGTGTGACATATAAATAAATAAATAAATAAATAAATAAATAAATAAATAAATGACACAGAGTAGAGGATGGATCAGAAAACAAAAACCATACATCTGCTCTCTTTAAGAAACACACCTAAAAGAACAGGACAAGCAGAGGCTTAGAAATATAGGATGTAAATAGATTATTCAAGCCAAAAAAAAAAAAAAAAAAACCCGGGACGGCTATTCTTATAACAGACCAAATTGCATTCAATCTCAAGAAAGTGCTTAGAGACCAAGAGGGCCACTACTTACCAGACCAAGAAGTATTAACTCTGGTCAATATTTATGGACCAGCATAAACATGTAAGGCATTTGCTCACAAATCTAAAGAAACATATGGAAGGAAATGTGATAGTAATAGGAAATTTCAATATTCCATTATCACCAACAGACAGATCCACCAGGCAGAAAATTAGCAAAGATATGAGCCCCAAATGAGAAATTAGGAGAAATGGGCCTAATGGACCTATTCAGGGCTCTCCACTCAAAGAAAGCAGAATATACATTCTTCTCAAATGCACATGGAACCTTCTTTAGAATATACCATGCCTTAGGATATAAATCTAACTTGCACAAAGTCACAAATATAAGGATTATTAGAAGCACCCAATCAGACCAGTATGCAACAGAGATCAAGATGGATTGTAAAAAGACTGGAGAAAATTCAACATCTGGAGATTAAACAACATGCTACTCAACAACAGCTGAATCAAAGAGGAAATCAAGAAGAAATAAAATGAGATGAATAATAATGAAGAGACAAATTGTCAAAATCTGTGGTACACAGCAAAAACAGCAATTACTGGGAAACTCAAAGCAATACAGGCCTATGTCAGGAGAAAGGAAAAGGACAAAATCAACAGTTTACAAGGACACCTTAAGGAGCTGGAAAAACAACAACAAAGAATGCAAAGCACAACCAGAAGAAAAGAAATAATAAAAACCAGGGCAGAAATAAAAACAAAGAAAACATTACAGGAAGTCAATGAGACCAAGAGTTGGTTTTTTGAAAGAATAAACAAGGTAGACAAACCGCTGGCAAGACTCACCAAAAAAAAAAAAATGGGGGGAGGAAACACCCAAATAAATAGAATCACAAATAAAAGGGGAAATATTACAACAGAACCCCAAGAAATTCAAGACATCATGAGGGTATACTCTGAACAACTGTACTCAGTAAGACTATAGAACCCGGAAAAAATAAAGATTTCTGAAAAAAATATCATCTTCTGAGACTGAATAAGGAGGACATAGAAAGACTAAATAATCCAATCACCTCTGTTGAAATTGAAACAGTAATTAAGAAACTCCCCAAGAACAAAAGTTCAGGTTCAGATGGTTTTATGGGTGAATTTTATAAAACATTTTGAAAAGAATTACAACCACTGATCCTCAGGGTCTTCCAAAATATTGAAAAGACAGGAATTCTTCCTAACTCCTTTTATGAGGTGAATGTCACACTTATTCCCAAAGATGGCAAAGACACTGCCAAGAAGAAAAACTACAGACCAATCTCACTAATGAACATAGATGCAAAAATCCTCAACACAATCTTAGCAAACTGAATCCAACAATGCATCAAAAAAATCATACACTATGACCAAGTGGGTTTCATTCCAGGAAAGCAAGGATGGTTCAACATATGCAAATCAATAACATCATACATCACATCAACAAGAAGAAAGACAAAAATCACATGATCATATCAATCGATGCAGAGAAGGCATTTGACAAAATCCAATACCCATTCATGTTGAAAACACTCAGCAAAATAGGGTTGGAAGGAACTTTCCTCAAGATAGTTACAGCTATCTATGAAAAGCCCACAGCCAACTTTATCCTTAATGGTGAAAAACTGAAAACATTTCCACTAAGGTCAGGAACTAGGCAAGGCTGCCCACTTTCTCTATTCTTATTCAACATAGTTTTAGAAGTACTAGCAGAAGCTATCAGACAAGAGAAAGGAATTCAAGGAATCCAGATAGGGAAAGATGAAGTCAAACTATCTCTTTTTGCAGATGATATGATGATATACATAGAAAACCCTAAAGAATCCACAGTAAAACTCATAGAAAAAATAAGCCAATACAGCAAAGTGGCTGGCTACAAAATCAATACCCAGAAGACAATAGCATTCCTACAAATAACAAAGTAGTGGAGAAAGACATTAAGGAGTCGATCCCATTTAAAATAGTATCTAAAAATATCAAGTACATGAGAATCAACCTGACAAGAAAAGTGAAAGACCTATACCATGAAAACTTCAAAACACTCCAGAAAGAAATTGAAGAGGACCTAAGGAAATGGAAGAACATCCAATGCCCATGGAAGGAAGAATCAACATAACCAAAATGACTATCTTACCTAAATTACTATAAAGATTCAACACAATCCCTATCCAAATTCAGACGCTGTTTTTTAAAATAAATATTTATTTAAGCACCATGATTGCAAACATGTTTGTAGTTGGGTTTCAGTTATAAAAAGAACACCCTCCATCACCAGTGCAATATTCCCCCCACCTGTATTTGCAACAGGCATTCTACTTCTCTCATTCTTTAACGTCATGTTAGTTGTTAGTGTAGTTATTTCCCTAACAGTTCACCAATTTTTGTGGTAAGCTTCAAATTTTGAGTTGTTCCTTCCAGCCCTTTCAGCTTTTAATTCTATTGTCTCTGGGCCTTATTACAGGAATGTCTTTAATTTTTCTTAAAACCCATAGATGAGTGAGACAATTATGTGTCTATATCTTTCCTACTGACTTATTTCACTTAATAAAATAGATGTACATGGAATCTACATTCACATATAAAAAAATTTCATGACTTCATCTCTCTTGATGGCTGCATAATATTCCATTGTGTATATGTAACAATGTTTCTTTAGTCATTCATCTGTTGAAGAGCATATTATTTCCAGGTCTGGCTATTGTAAATAGTGCTGCAATGAATATTGGTGTGAGGAAGGGATTTTTGAATTGCATTTTTGTGTCCCTAGGGTATATCCCTTGGAGTGAAATAGCTGGATCATATGGAAGTTCAATTTCCAGTTTTTTTGAGGAATCTCCATATCATTTTCCATAAAGGCTGGACTAGATGCCATTCCCACCAGCAGTAAATAATAGTTACTTTCTCTCCACATTCCTCCAGCTCTGACTGTTCTTGTTCTTTGTAATGTGTGCCAGTCTCTGTTGTATGAGATGGTACCTCATAGCTTTTTTGATTTGTTTTGATTTGTGATGATTAGTGATGGAGCATTTTTCTTTTTGGTTTTTGGGCCACATCCGGTGATGCTCAGGGGTTACTCCTGGCTATGCTCTCAGAAGTGGCTTTGCCGGGGGATCGAACCACAGTCCGTCCTAGGCTAGCACTGGCAAGGCAGACCTTACCTCTAGCTAGCGCCACTGCGCCGGCCCGACGGAGCATTTTTCATGTGTCTTTTGGCCATTTGTATTTCTTCTTTGAGGAAGTGTCTCCCCATTTTTTGATTGGGTTATATGTTTTGTTTTTCTTATTAAGTTCTGTCAGTACCTTGTAAATCTTAGATATTAGCCCCTTGTTTGATGGGTATTGGGTGAATAGTTTCTCCCATTCTATAGGTGGCTTTCATATCTTAGGCACAATTTCCTTTGAGGTGCAGAAGTTTCTCAGTTTAATATAGTCCCATCTGTTTATCTCTGTTTCCACTTGTTTGGAGAGTGCTGTTTGCTGCTTAAATATGCCTTTAGTCTCAATGTCATATAATGTTTTACCTATGTGTTGTTCTATATACCTTATGGTTTCAGGCCTGATATCAAGGTCTTTAATCCATTTGGATTTGATCTTTGTGAATGGTGTTAGATAGGAGTCTGAGTTCACTTTTTTGTAAGTGGCTAACCAGTTGTGCCAACACCCCTTGTTGAAGAGGCTTTTCTTGCTCCGCTTTGGATTTCAGATGCCATTTTTAAGGAAGTAGAACAATCAATTATGAAGTTCATCTGGAGCCACAAAAACATAGGTCAGCCAAATCCATACTGAAAAACAAGAAACTGGGTGGCATTTCTTTACCTAACCTGAAGCTTTATTATAAAGCCATAGTCATCAAAACAGCATGGTACTGGAACAAAGACAGAGTCTTAGACCAGTGGATTAGAACAGAATATCCAGAGATATACCCACAGGTATATGGTCAACTGATATTTGACAAAGGATCCAAGAACCTGAAATGGAACAAAGACAGTCTCTTCAACAAATGGTGTTGGAACAACTGGATAACTACCTGTAAGAAACAATAAAATGGATCCATATCTCATACCCTACACAAAAATAAACTCAAAGTTAATTTAAGACCTTGAAATCAGACCCGAATCTATAAAGTTCATTGAGGGAAATATAGGTAGAATACTACAAGACTTATACTTCAAAAAAGTCTTTTATGATGGAATGCCAATGGCAAGAGGAATAGCATCAAATGTAAACAAATGGGACTACATGAAACTAAAGAGTTTCTGTATGGTGAAAGAAACATTGGCTAAAACTAATATTCAGCTAACAGAATGGGAAAGCATTTTCACACTCGACATATCAGATAAAGAATTGATATCTGGGATATACAAAGCACTCAAAAAGGTGAGCTCCACAAAATTCAATAAAGCTATAGGCAAATGGGGAAAAAAATGAATAGACACCTTTCCAAGGAAGACCAAGAGATGGCCAAGAAACACATGAAAACATGTTCACCATCACTCATCATTAGAGAAATCCAAATTAAGACAACAATGAGGAACCACCTAACACCAGTGAGGATGACACACATAAAAAATAATGGGTCCAATCTCTGTTGGTGAGGATGTGGTAGGAAAGGGACTCTCATTCACTGGTGGTGGGAATGCTGCCTGGTCCAACCCCTATGAAAATCAGTATGGAGTGTGCCTTAGTAAACTCAGAATTGAGCTGCCATATGATCCAGCAATCCCCCAAGATGGAAGAATATCCATCCCAAAGTATGTATTCTCTTCACTATTCATCGCAGCACTTAACACAATAGCCAAGAACTGGAACCAACCTCGATGCCCAACAATGGATGAATGAATCAAAAAGATGTGGTATTTATACACAATGGAATACTACATAGCAGTTAGAAATGGTACGATCATGGACTTTGCGGCAACATGGATGAATCTCTAAAATATTTTGTTAAATAAAATAAGCCAGAAGAAAAAAGATAAATACAAAATATAGCACTTCTTTGAGGTATTCAGAACATATACCACATTTACATATAGTAATCCATGAACAAATACAAGGGTTGAAATTGAAAAATCTCCAAACACCTTTTATGGTGCCACCATATAACATGGTGAGGTGTTCAAATAAAGTGGAAGGGTGACAACACAAAGACTCGAATACCCATTATAACCTAAAGAATCCAGCAACAATGGAAGCAACAGTTTTGAGTGAACAGGTCTAACCACCAAAGTCTATTATAATAATATCCTATGTATGTTTTCCACAGAACTAGGTGCAGAATATGATTGGAAGCCTGGTCTCCCGATGCAGTGATTACTAACAATACACTTTAATGCCTTAATTTTACCAAGTATAAAATAAACTTCAGCTTCTTTGTCTACAGGGGGCCTTGGAAACAAAGGGTGGACACCCTAATTTTAAACCTTGGGGGTCAATTATACTGGATACCATATACAGTGCCCATTATGTCAGTGTCTTGATAAAATGCTCTACTCAACCCACTTCCTTTTGTTTATGTCTTCAGTTAGGACCCAAAGAATATGATCATTCACTGGAACTGTCAATGGCTCACCACAGACTTATGCTATAGGTCCCACTTATTCTACAGGTCGAATAGATGTTGGCAAATCACTCCTTCCTTCCTTCCTTTCTTCCTTTCTTCCTTCTTTCTTTCTCTCTTTCTTTTTCTCTTTCTTTCTCTCTCTTTCTTTCTTTCTCTTTCTTTCTTTCTCTTTCTTTCTTTCCTTTTCCTTTCTTCCTTCTTTCTCTTTCTTCTTTCTTTCTCTCTTTCTTTCTTTCTCTTTCTCTCTCTCTTTCTCTCTTTCTCTCTCTTTCTTTCTTTTTCTTTCTTTCTCTCTTTCTTTCTCTCTTTCTCTCTCTCTTTCTCTTTCTTTCTTTCTTTTTTTCTTTTCTTTCTTTCTTTTCTTTCTTCTTTCTTTTACTTTTCTCTCTTCTTCCCTCTACCTTTTCCCCTCTGTCCTTTACTCTTCTTCATCAGTTCAATCCATTGCAAAAAAGCTCTCGCTGTCAGTTGAACCTTAGGAAAGATATCTCTATAGTTAAGATGCTGTGAACTACACTACATAAGGTAACCGCATCTTATAGTTTTCACCACCACATTGCTTAGTCTCTAGATGTGAAAAATGTGCTTACCCTAAAAAGCTCCAGCCACTATTAAATCCTGAAACCTTTATCTAGCAAATACCACCCCCATCAGTGATGAAGAGCTTCATAAGTGGGAAACCCTCCAATACCAACGTACAGGCCCAATACTCTCTAACTTAGTTTTACAGTATTTATTTATTCTTCTTTTTTCTTCTCTCTTATCTTTTGTTTTCCCCTCCTTTCTTTCCTAGCCAGATTTTAATCAATTATCTATCTTTTGTTAACTCAATCTTATCTTAAGAGCTCAGACTTAGCCTAGGAGCATCAGGCCTCCAACAACCACCTAAGAATAGAACACTAATGTCTGTTTATATGTGGGCATGAGTGTGTAGATAGTGGAATCCTCTCTGACTGCCAAACCTAAATTATAAACAAGCTATGCCTAAATTGTATATAGCCCCTCTTATATATTACCCCACTTCCCCTTTTCAGAAATCCTTCTAGCCTCTCATCCCCCAATCCTGATCCATTATCCTTCTTTATTTAACCCTCTTTACCCTCATTTATTTACCCAGTAGTTACTGGGACCAAATTCCTGCTTCAATAAACCACCACCAAGATCCCAAACCGAAAGCATACCCTCCTAACTCCACACCATATGCCTTGGCAAGAAACTACAACCAAAACACCTGCCGATTTATGCTTCATGGTCCTTCTTCTTATCCTCCTAATCATGGACTGTTGCATGCCACTGACTCAACCCCAGAAGGACCACAGTCCAAGGATACTTCCCTTATGGTTACAAATAATTTTGCAAGCTCAATAAGACACAATGTGTGATGAAAAAATGGCCTGGACTCCACCCACCACAAGAATATCTCAAAAGACTCAATGGGGAAGCCAATATTTCCTTTATGCGTTTAAACCACTATAATAATACCTCCTAGTATGTTTATTCCCAAAAGTAAGTCAGCCTCATAAACAGCATTTTTTCTTTAATGCCTTTTCAAATGTATTTATTATTTATTCTATTATATATATAACATATATTCTTCTCTCTCTTTCTCTCTCTCCAACCTCACCTATTTTTAGTTCTTCTTGGTATGAAAGCCTACATGAAACATCTTGCCTGGGATAAAAGGTCAGATCAAAACCAGGGCACAGAGATTGTGCAGACTATCATTCTTACCACCAAATCCACCAGCAATATAATATGTCACCATACCCTTTTGCAAAGGCACTATAAATAAAGGGAAATATTATGCACAGAAACAAGCTCTTATCTATTAGGGATAAGAACCCATATTTTTTAAAAATGCAGGGTCACCTCCCACCATAAGCATGTGTCATGTAGACCCAACTTAGACTAAAAGTTGGACAGCGACCATCCAACCCAGAACCCCAGATCCCAGACTTGGAACTGACACAGGTCTCAGCAACAGCACTAGGAACCAAACTCCTCCGGGGAAAATTCTGAATGCTGTCCAAGCTCCAATTTGTATGAGTTTTAACATGACATCCTAACATGAGGAAATGGCAACAACTTGAGCTAAGAGAGGGCTGCCCCATCTCATTACCTAATTGTAAGATACAACCAGGAGACATGTTATCCTTTGCCCTAAGCAAAAACCAAAATCGCTATCTACAGAAGACTGACTTTGACAAATATGGTCTGGACAGAACCCATCAAGGGACCAATGAGGAAGTTCCTAG
This sequence comes from Suncus etruscus, assembly GCF_024139225.1. Classification (NCBI taxonomy): domain Eukaryota; kingdom Metazoa; phylum Chordata; class Mammalia; order Eulipotyphla; family Soricidae; genus Suncus; species Suncus etruscus. The sequence goes on along the minus strand of NC_064851.1, from coordinate 93,189,614 downwards.
CCTAAGCTTTGGCCTAGGATTTGTACAAAAACAAAGATCTCTGGGGCTGGCGAGGTGGCGCTAGAGTTAAGGTGTCTGCCTTGCAAGCGCTAGCCAAGGAAGGACCGCGGTTTGATCCCCTGGCGTCCCATATGTTCCCCCAAGCCAGGGGCAATTTCTGAGCGCTTAGCCAGGTGTAACCCCTGAGCATCAAACGGATATAGCCCGGAAAAAACAAACAAAAAAATAAAAACAAAACAAAACAAAGGTCTCTAAAAGTTCCAGAGGTCTAACTTTGACAACTGCAACTGAGCAGAACCGGAACTATGATTAAAGACTATACACTATGCTCTGTCCTAGTTTCTGAACAAAAACCAAGACCACTAATTACAGATGACTGATTACAACAGCGATGGAACAGAATTCCTAGAACCATAAAGTAAAACTCTCTCCTAGCCTTCACCCTATGACCTATGCAAATAACAAGATCTCCAGCTACAGAGGCAAGATGTAATCATCCATATCTGAGTGCAAAGATTCCTGGCACCATAAAAAGACCTTTTGGTGTGTAAATGAGTGAGCATGGAGCTTGTAGTTGTTCCCATGGCAGTATGCTTCAAGGGCGGAGAAATCTTGTATATCTTAGGCCAAGGGAATTCCAGCTGTAATTTCCCCAATATTTACCGTGCCTATGCAAAAGAGGAAGAGGAAGAGGAGGAAGAAGAGGAAGAAGAAGAGGAGGAAGAAGAGGAAGAAGAGGAAGAAGAAGAAGAAGAAGAAGAAGAAGAAGAAGAAGAAGAAGAAGAAGAAGAAGAAGAAGAAGAAGAAGAAGAAGAAGAAGAAGAAGAAGAAGAAAAGAAACACAACCCTTATTTCCCTTTTTTTTTTTTTTTTTGGTTTTTGGGCCACACCCGGTAACGCTAAGGGGTCACTCCTGGCTATGTGCTCAGAAGTTGCTCCTGGCTTGGGGGACCATATGGGACACCGGGGGATCGAACCGCGGTCCGTCCAAGGTTAGCGCAGGCAAGGCAGGCACTTTACCTTTAGCGCCACCGCCCGGACCCTCCTTTTTTTTTTTTTAAAAGAAATTGCTGGTCTGTTTTTTTGTTTGTTTTTTTGTTTTTCGTTTTTTTTCCATAGCTGATGGCTTTGGTTTTTGGTTTATTCTTTGTTTATTCTTTTTGTAATTTTGTTGTTACTCCCTCATTGTATTTTGTTTTTGTTTTGTTTTGCTACCTTTTTCTTCTTTTTTCCTTCTTCTAAATGGATATTTGTAACACCTAGACTGACTCCTAGTTTTTCTCTTTTTTGTTTGCCTTTCTCCGCCCCCCCCCCCATGGTACCAAGACCAGACAGTCAAATGTTTATTTGGTGGAAATAAAAACTGATCAGACATGAATAACAAGTTCAAAGTCAACAACAACAGAATCGATACCCAATCTACAGCAAGCTGTACAAGGGGGGAACAGTTGCACTAGCATTATGGGGGTAAAGGAGAGAGATGGAGGAAGCATGCTGGGAACAAGGGTGAAGGGAAGACGACACTGGTGGTGGGAATGCCCCTCATTGATTGTCACTATGTGCCTCAAATATTACTTTGAAAGAGTTGTAATTCACTTCGACCATAATTTAAAAAATGAATTTAATGACTACAAAAAAACAGTAAAACCGTTTCCATATTTGCGCAGATAGCTGATAAGAAGTTTAAGAGTATTTGCTAAGTTTATGCTTCTTGAATCTGAGAGGCAACATCAATGGTGAGAACATTTAGCAAGAAAAGGTCACAAAGGTTTAGTCATGGAAAGCTAAAACTGGAAGAAATTCTAAAATCACAGACAGTGTAAAGTTATGCACATGAACTTTGGAGCCAGACTGGTTCTGGAACAAAAGAACTGTGGGATTTGAACAAACTCAGTGCAATTTTCTTTATTTATATTGTAAACCTAAGCCTCCATCTCCCAGGTGTTATGAAGATTGAGGGAGATAGACAATGTCAGAAAAATACTTAGTATAATGTCCTAATACATAGTAAGTGCTAAATAAAAGATAGTATTAGAGTGGGAGAGGGTGTTTTGGACCACAACCTTGCTCAGGACTTTCTCCTGACTCTTTGCTTAGGCATTAGTCAGGTAGGGCTAGGGGACAGACATATCAGGGATTAAACCCAAATTGTCCACATGCAAGGCAAGTTCCCTGCCTACTGCACTATCTCTCCAGCCTGAGATAAACTCTATAAAAGTGTGATTATTTAAAGGACATTTTTTTACATCCAGATAAATGGGTCAATTAAAGAAAAAAACTTCTCATTTCTAATTTATGTCTAAGATCTACAAGTATTTATAACAGGTCACTGCATGAGACTATTTATGCTGCGTACTTTATGACCTCTATGTCACACTATGGTCTGACACTCAGAATCTGTTAATGTCATTAAAATCCAAATTTAGAATAAAAGAAAGACTTACTACATGTTTTACAAAGAAGCATCTCTCTTTTGTGTTATTTACTAGGTACAGCAAATTATTTGCATTACAAACATTTTCTTTTGAGAAGACAAATTAACTTCTTTAGAATGGCTTCACATAACTTAATTTAGATGTATTTGACTTAAGATTTTAATTAACTCAATACAAGAAAGTTATGAACAAAAGACACAAAGAAAAAATTCAATGAAAGTATATTTGACATCAAAATTATCTACTTCCTTGAATTGGAGAATGACTGAGTGCCTCATACTTGTCAGTGACATTTATTACAGCTGAATTTACACCTCCGATAACTGTACCTTGTTCATATCACGATTTATCTGACTCAGAGAAAAATGGCAGCTGCAGTGGTGATTCATTAAATGCAATTCTCAGGAAAGCAGCTGCTACTGAAAGCTCTGCTTCATACATCAATCATTGGCTGATTGTTGCATTACTTTAGTCACATTATCTACTCAGTCTATTGACTTAGTAGTCGTTGATATTTTTTTGCATTGCATTTCAGTGTTTTTGTTGTCATACCATCGTGCACTCGTTAAAATAACACCAGATTGTGTATCTTTAAATATGAGAAAAATCCAAATAATTATGACAATACACCTCATTATGTAAAGGAGACAATGAAATGCATTCTAAATGGTAAAAGATTGATTTTTGGCAGCAGAATAATTCTACTTACATATTTCTTAGAGTGTTTGGTTTCAGTCATGCTCAATAGCACAAATATAAAAATTGGTGCTGTATTATTTCCCCAAATGATATGATAAAATCCTGACCCTCGGCTCCTATTTATGTTATTCTATTTAGAAGAGAATCTTTGTGGAATTAACCAAGTTAGAATGAATACATACTGGAGTAAATTCAGCTCTTAATCCAATATAATCAATATTCATATAAAATGAAGGAAAATATTGTAAAGACAGAGAGAGAGAGTGTGTTGTGAAGTCAGAGGCTGATATACAGTAATGCATCTATAAACCAAGAAATTTCTAACACTTCCTAAAGCTAAAGAAACAGGAAAGGACTCTCACTTAGTGACCTTGAAATATAGCACTGCAAAAACCGCTTTTTGACTTATGGCTTCCAGCTGTAGTAGAATAAATCTTTGTTGTTTTTAGCCCTTCCACCCTGGTTTGTGATTTGATGGTCTTTTGGGAACATCTATTTGGGGGTGATGAAGTAATATCAGAAACTCCCTAGAAGGCCTAAGCAGAAATCCAGGAAACAATTTTTCAGATTAGAGATTTTTCTCAAATTAAAGCATTCTTATGGCAAATAAGAATAATCAAAATTATAACCAAAATAAGAATTAAAATTATATATTTAAAATAATGAAATAATAAAGGTCCCAGAGCCCAACCTGGAATCATCCTGAGCACAGAATAAGAAATAAATTATAAGAAAAGTTAAGTGAGCCCCCCCAAATAATTCACACAGGAGCCAGAGCCAAAGATGGCATATAGTTAAGGGCATATTTATCTAACTCAGGTTCAATTTTTCTCACTAATGTCCACACCTTCCATTTCAGCTGCAAGCCTGGAGGTCTCATAAACACCACTGAGTATGACTCTATCTGGCACCTGAACATCACAGAGTCAAGTGGCTCTGCATCCTCCAGCACTTGGATTGAGTTTTCTGGCCTAATTGACCTAGTATCACTGGTAATGGTCCCGAGCTCCATTGACTGAGCACATCCTATACACACACACACACACACACACACACACACACACACACACACACACACCACACACACACACACGTGGAAAATGCATTTAAAATGGCTTTAGAAAAGCAAAATATCCCATATTTGATTGTATTTCTACTGTTTTCTAGTGTTATTTCATGAACCATCTGTATTAACATATCTAAAGCTTTACAAAATTAATTGTAAGTTACAGCACACTAGAAAGAACAACTGGATATACTAGATTTACTACTTTCCCTATATTTCAGTATAAATATTCTATCAATGTAAGTTGTATTTACATAGAATTGGAGGGGAATGAATGATAATATTGATGGTAGGAATAAGACAATCACTGAGATGTAGTGGTTTATATAAAACCCAGTTTCAACTCTATTCTATTAGAGAAATCACACATTTCTATATGAGACTATGTTTTCTCTAGTCACTTATTTATAGATACAAGCATCCTTTCTTTAGACCTGTGTTTCTCCAACTTTTCCTTCTTGGCCTCCTCCATGGCTTCCTTATGACCTTGTTTATTTCCTTTGGTCTTCACATCCTACCAGTTGGCCCACTTGCCTCATGTCATAGTTAATTTTTATGTTACTAAAAATTACTACACATGTGGCTACACTTGGAACATCCTGGTGGCTCACCGAATGCCAAATGTACCCCTGCTGAAAACCACTGCTTTATAAGCCAATGTCATAGGAAAGTAGCCTCTTTTTATTTCAATCTAGAATCTTGTTTATTGGAACAAAACTTTTTATGATACTTAAATGATAGTAACTATGGACTTCCTTAATTCCAAGATATTTATGCCTTTTATGTTTACCAATAATTGCCACTTCAAATGCATAGTAAGTTACCTTGAATTTAATAAATTCTGAGCATGAAATATATGACAATATTATAGTTTAGTTCATAAACAATAACAAATAAAAAGCTATAAAATGCTAGTGTAAAAGGATTTAGAGAATATATGAATCTTGATCCTCTAGTTTCTGAATCGAGATATTATATGTTATATTCCCTAGGTAAATTGCTAAAATGAATGAACTGCCATTGCAGATTCTCCTAGTGATTGTTTCACACCATATTGTTTTCCAGAGCATAAAACAGCAGGATCTTCTTTGTTCTTAACCATGTTGTGAACATTAATAGTTGTATATACAAATATGTTAAACCCACACTGTTTTGTGAGATTTTTCTTTTACATGTCAAAATTCTCTAGATTTTTCTGGTTCATAAGACACCTGCAAATAATTCAGTACTTTTGCCTTCTCATTCATCTAGAAATTAGTTTGACATTTCTAACTCATTTGAAACAGGCAAACTAAAGTACATAATTAATTTTCATGACTATCAGAATTTAATATAACACTGCTCGGGATACATGTTTTCAATTTTTTTCTTCCTAGAAGTATTTTTTATTTTGACTGTCAGTCTGTCTTTTTGTATTAAAAGGTTCTTGGTTTTGGTGTGTTCTCTAAATGTAGCACAACACCAACTATCTCTAGTAATACATTTTCAAATTATTTTACATTCATGTTTTTAGATGCCTTTCTTGATACTTCATTATCTAAGTTCTAGTCATAAACACAGAGAGCCTTATCTCAAAATGTCTGAGTCAAAGATTCAGAGTTAAGAATGTCTCTTTAGGGGCCAGAGCCATAGCAGAGAAGGTTGGGGCGTTTGCCTTGCCTTGCATGTGGCTGAGCTGGTTTCGATCCCTGGCATCCCATGTGGTCCCTCAAGCCTACCTTTTGTGATTTCTGAGGGAGAACTAGGAGCAACACCTGAGCACTGCCTGATGTGATCCAAAATAAAATAAAAGTTTCCTTTAAATACACAAATATAGAGGTTTTATGTTGAGTGAAATGAGCCAGAGAAAGAAAAATACACATAGACTAAGCTCACTCATTTGTGGGATATAAAGGAAAAAAGATAGTATGGTAAAATATTAAAAAACAATAGAGATGCAGGTCAGGTGGACCAGTCCATGGTAGGAAGTTTGCCACAATAGTGAAGCAGTACAGTTAGGGTTGTGAAGGGACAAGTATGACAATGATAGTTGAAAATGATTACTCTGGACAAAAATGGGGTGCTAAACAAAAATAAGGTGATATGCATGATATATTAGTTCAATTAGTTCAAACCACAGAATTAAAGAAAAGAAAAGAAAAGAAAAGGGAAGAGAGAGAGAGGAGCGGAGAGAGAATATCTGTCTAGAGGTAGGGTGGAAAGGGAAACTGGAGATAATGGTGGTGGGAAAAGTGCACTGATGAAGGGTAGTGTACATTATATGACTGAAACTCAATCATGAATAAGTTTGTAACAACAGTGCTTAAATAATTATTAAAAATAAAATAAAATAAAATAAATATCATTTAAAACAATAACATTCTATTTTGTTTTGTTTGGGGGCTCAGGCAGTGCTCAGGGGTTACTCCTGGCTCTGAATCCAGAAATCCTGGTAGCTTGAGAGACCGAACCCAAGGGGGATCAAATCTGGGTCAGCCACATGCAAAGTAAATACCCTACCCCAAAACAAAAAAATTCTTAGATAAAAATATAAATTACCCATATATTAATCATGTAATATATAAATTATCTTAAAGAATTATTTTTTGCTGGGTTTAGTGATAGATTTATTTATAATGTTTAAAAAAGTATGATTAGTTTTTGTCATACCTGGAGAAAACAGAATGGTTAATGATAAAGATTGCAGATGTAAACAATTTTAAAAATCTTGCCCTCCAAAAAATAATTAAAAGATAGATCATCTGCATTCCTATATTCATTACCGCAATATTCACAATAGGCAAAATCTAAAAACAACACAAGTTGTGTCCTATTATTTCCCTAGTAAGAGTTGTATAAAATCTACCTCTCTAAGAATTTTATTGTTTATATTAGTACATTTAGATGTGGTTGAAAATAAATATTTAAGTTAATCACTACTTATTACTTTTAAAGTTTAAAAGCACACCACTGAAAGGTTCACTAAATATTCTAAATACACCATATAGAAATGCCAGGACTGTAGCCAAAAGACTTCGAGAATTCCAGGGTGTCAGCAGCTGCCTGCAGCTTCATCATAACATCCACAATGCTGCCAACAATTCAAAATAGCATTCTACGGTATCAGGATTCCAACACAAGAAACCTGGAGCTGAGGAGAGACACCAGGACCCAGGTATATCAAAGAATTTAAAACAGCTACTAAGAAACATGAAAGAAGAAATGTAGAGTAACACAATAATTGTAGGAGACTTTAACACTCCTCTTTAACTGCAAGATAGATCATTCAAGCAAAGAAACAATGGTCCTGAGGAAGAAATATAATATGTGAACAGACCAAGTACATATATAGGACTATTCAGTCCCAAATAGTGAAGTATACATTATTCTTCAGTGCACATGGGATATCTGAATAAACCACATATTGGGATGCAACATCATAAAATCACAAAATAACATAAAATCAAGAATATAGAATCAGTGAGTATCAATTATCTTTGAAAATGAATATTTATCACAAACAAAAGGGGGAATTAAAGTGTGTAAATTAGACATCTCAATACTGAACAGCAAGAAATCAGAGAAGAAACCAAAAGATCTCTGCAAACAAACAAAAATGAAGAATTGATTCATCAGAATATGTGGGAAACAGCAAAATTAGTGATCAGGTGACAATTCACAACAATGCAAGAATTCATTAAGAAGCAAGGCCCACCTAACAATACAGCTAAAGCAGCTAGAAAAAATATCAACAAAAAGAACCTAAAACTAGCAAAAGGAAACAATACATCGAGCAGAAATCAATAAAACTTAAACTAAAAATTTATGCAGAAAGATATTAAATATGCCCAGGTAGAAAAAGAAGTCAAACTCTCACTTTTTTCAAATAATATACTACACCTTAAAACTCTAAAGACTGTTAAAAATAAACTTTAAAAAACAAAGCCACATACAATAAAGTGGCAGTCTAGAATCAATGCAAATAAATTCATGGTTTTTCCTAATCATGAATTTTGAAGCAATATGGATGGATCTAGAAAATATTACCTATGTTAAATGAAGTAAGCCAGAAGGATAAATACAAAATGATAGCATTTTTCTGAGGTATTTATAATATATACCATATATACATATAATACTCCATGAACAAATACAATGGTCTAAAGGGAAGAAAATCCAACACCGTAGGTGTCAACATATATTAAGGAGAAGTGTACAAATTAAGTGCAAGAGGGGCAACAAAAGCCTCAACTATCCATTATACCATAAAGAAACCAGCAACAACAGAAACAGCGGTTTAGAGTGAACAGGTATGCAATCAACCTCTAATTACAAAGGCCTATAATAATGTCATAATGTGTTTATCCACAGAATCAGGTACAAAATATGATTGGAAGCCAGGGACTCCCGCTGCAGTAATTACTAACAATATATTTTAATGCCTTAATTTTACCAGGTATAAAATAACCCTTCAGCTTCTCTGTCCACAGTGGTTCTTGAAAACAAAGAGTGGATACCCTAACTTTATGCCTCAGTGCTCAATCATACTAGATACCAAATACAGTGCTCAGTAAGACAATGTCTCAATAATATATTCCAATTTACCCATTTCCTTTTGTTTACATTTTCTTTTTTTTTTGTTTTTGTTTTTGTTTTTGAGTCACACCCGGCAGTGCTCAGGGGTTACTCCTGGCTGTCTCCTCAGAAGTAGCTCCTGGCAGGCACGGGGGACCATATGGGACACCGGGATTCGAACCAACCACCTTTGGTCCTGGATCGGCTGCTTGCAAGGCAAACGTCGCTGTGCTATCTCTCCGGGCCCTTGTTTATATTTTCTATTAGGACCTAAAGCATGTGATCATGCAGACCACTGAAACAGTCAAAGGCATAGCACAGACTTATGTTCAGGTCCCACTCATCGAATATGTTTTTACAAATTACCATGTCCTTCGTTCTCTCTCTTTTTTTTCCTACTTCCTCTTTTCTTCCCTCCTTTCTTCCTCTTCATTAATTCAATGTATGTTAAATAAAGCCCACACTGTCAGTTTCTCTTTAGGAAAGAAACCCCAATACATAAGATGGGGCTGATGATACTACATAGGTAGCCACTCTTATAGTACTCACTACCACATTGTTTAGTACTCCAGAAGTGAAAACTATGCTTATCCTAAAATGTTCCAGCCATTATCTAACCCTGAAACCTTCATTTAGCAAAGCCCACCCCCATCAGTGATGAAGTGCCTAGGAATTAGAAAACCTTCCAATTCCAATGAACCAGCCCAATTTTTAACTTATTTTTACCATATTTATTGATTTTTCTTTCTTTTCTCTCTTATCTTTTGTTTTCCCTTTCTTTCTCTCCTAATCTATATCTTGGCTAATTATTTATCATTATCTTTTATTAATTTAATTATTTCTTAAGAGCTAAGACTCATCCTATGAGGGTCAGGCCTCCAACAACTTAAGAATAGACCACTAATGTCTGTCTTTATATGGGCATGAGTTTGTAGACAGTGGACTCCTCTCTGATTGCCAAATCTAAATTGTAAACAATCCATGACTAAAGTGTATATAGCCTCCACCCTTCAGAAATTTTTCTATCCTCTCATCCCCCATCCTGATCCAATATCCTTCGTTATTAACCCTCTTTACCCTCAGTTCTTAACTCATTAGGTACCAAGACTGACCTTCTGCCCCAATAAGCCACAACCCAGCTTCCAAAGTGAAAGGACTCCCTCTCAGACCCACATCTTTTGCCCCAGTATGAAACTACAACCAACACTCCTGGTGACTCCTGCTTTGTGGTCCTTCTTCTCCCCTCCCCAAATGTGTGCTGTTGCATGCTACCAGATTCAGCTCCAGAAGGACACTACCTGATCCCTTACTGCTGCAAATCATTTCTCAAATTCAACAAGAGCACTGTGTGTGATGAAAATATGCCCTAAATTTCACCCCCACAAAAATATCTCAAAAGACGTAATGGGGAAGCCAATTATTTCCTTTATATGTTTAATACCTCTATGATAATACCTCTTACTCTGTTTATAACCAAATATAAGTTATCACTTTATGTCACTTTTTTATTTAATTGTTTTTAATTTATTTTTATTTATTTCATATATATTTTATTCTTTAACTTCACCTATTTTGGTTCTGCTTGGTATTAAAACCTACAAGAAAAAGTCTTGGCTAGAATAAAAGCTCATGTCAAAACCAGGGAACAGAGATTTTGTGGCCTATCATTTTTACCTTCAAATACACCAGCAATATAATATGACACCATTCTTTTTGCAAAGGCATACTAAAAAAAGGGAAATTTTATGTATAGAAACAAGCTCTTATCTACTAGTATAAGAACTTATAAAATGGATAAGAACTCATACATTTTATAATACAGGTCCACCTCCCACCCTGAACATGTGTCATGTGGACCCAACTTAGACTTCATGTGATCGAACAGTGACCATCCAATCCCGAACCTTAAGATTCCAGAAATAGAACCAACACAGTTCCCTGCAACAGCACCAGGAACCAAATTCCTTTTGGGAAATTCCCAATACTGGTCTCACACCAACTTGTGCCAGTTTTGATATGACATCCTGACAACAAGGAAAGACAACAACTTGATGGAGCAGGTTGTCTTATCTCTTCACCTAACAGTAAGATAAGATGAAATTGGAAGACAAGTCGTCCTTTGATCTAAACAAACAAAGATCACTAACTACAGAAGACTGACTTTGACAACCATGACTGGGCAAAACTTATCCTGGGAACAAAAACAAAGACCTTAGCCTAGGCTTCAGTCTAGGATTTGTACAATAACCAAGATCTCTAATTTTACAGGTCTGACTTTGACAACTGCGACTGAGCAGAACTTCTGGAACCATACTGACTCTATCCTAGCTTCGTCCTATGATCTATGCAAAAACCAAGACCACTAATTACAGAAGACTGATTACAACAACAATGATGAAACAGAACTTCTAGAACCATAAAGAAAGACTATACTAGGCTTCATCCTATAACCTGTGCAAATACCAAGATCTCTATTTACAGAGGCCAGATTTTATCATCTACAACTGAGAAGAAAGTTACCTGGCACAATAAAAAGACCTTGGGGTATGAAATTGAGCGTGTACAAAGCCTGTAGTTATTCCCATGACAGTAGACTTCAAGAACAAAGAAACTCTGTATATCTTGGGCCAATACTGTGCCTATGCAAAAAGAAGAAGAAGAAGAAGAAGAAGAAGAAGGAGGAGGAGGAGGAGGAGGAGGAGGAGGAGGAGGAGGAGGAGGAGGAGGAGGAGGAGGAGGAGGAGGAGGAGGAGGAGGAGGAGGAGGAGGAGGAGGAGAAGGAGAAGAAGAAGAAGAAGAAGAAGAAGAAGAAGAAGAAGAAGAAGAAGAAGAAGAAGAAGAAGAAGAAGAAGAAGAAAACCTTTTCACACCAGCCCTCCTTCCTTTTTCCTTTTCATTCTCATCGTTATTATTTGGTTGTTGGTTTGTTGTTGCTGTTGTTGTTGTTGTTGTTGCTTTTGTCTTTTTTGTAGTTGCTGGTTTTGATTTTTTAGGTTATTTTTGGAGGAGTTTTTTGTTTTTGTTTTTTTCTTCATTTTTCCCTTTCTTCTTTTGAGTTGATATTTATAACCTCTAAACAGACTCCTCCAAGTTTTTTTCTTTTTTCATTTTTCTTTTCTTTTATTTCCCAACAGAACCACATAACTTGAATAATCTTGTTTTGCCTCATAAATTGAGGGGGGAAAATAATGGATGGTACAGGACCAAACGGTTGTGTGAACATTGAGTAGAAATAAAAAATGATCAGTTTAAACACCAAACCCAAAGTCAATGGCAATAGAATTGATACCCAATCTACAACAAGCTATACACAGAGGGGACCAGTTACACTAGCAGTCCAGGGGGGTCAAAGGAGGAAGATATGGGATGCATGTTGGGAATAGGGGTACAGGGAGGATAACAGTGGTGGTGGCAATGCCCCTGATTTATTATCATTATGTACATTAAATATTACTATGAAAGATTCTTAATTCATTTTGTTTACAGTAAAATAAAAATAAATAAATAAAAAGGGGAAGTTTAAAAGTAATGAAAAGCCGTGATTGTCATTAATCATTTAGCAAATATGAATCAAGTAACTGAAAGTTGAGGGGAGGATAACAGGATGATACAGGAGTGTAAAGATCAAGAGAGACTAAGACATGTACAAGAAATCAACTGCCTTGCTTGAAGAATTTAATGAAGATTACAGAGGAGAAAAAAGGTTATTAAATATAAATTAGAAAACTAAGGGGATCAAAATTACATGAGCTTCACTGAGGAGAGGAACCAGATGGAGCTGCATAGGGTAAATTTGCCAGTGTGCTTTGAAGCAAGCATATGGGTCGCCAGTTACCTTGTCTTTATTTAAAAAATACCTTACTTCTATCTACTTGTCATTTCTGCATTATATTGTCAGTAGCACATTTACAGTAAAAAATAATGCTTCTATTTGTTCCCTTCTCACAGAAGTCCCACCTTATAGCACTGACTTCTCATATTTCCCACATAAACTTCCTGCTAGTTTACTGAATGTTTAAAACTCACTCTTTGATCATGTTTTATATTTCTACTAAATATTCATACAACTATTTGGTCTTGGGACTCTTCATTATATCCCCCTCAATTTGTGAGGCAGAATAAGTTGGTTCAAGTTATGTGGTTCTGTTTGGAGGAAAAAAAAAAGGGGGGGGACAACAAAAATTAAACAGGCAAAAAACAGGAGAAGTCCTTCTAGAGGCTATAAATATCAATTTAAAAGAAAAAGAAAGGGGAAAAGGAAGAAAAACATAAAAACAATACAAAAAATAAAACAAAAGAACTAAAAAAGCACCACAGCAATAAAGACAACAACCAAATAATAACCACAGTCCTGAAATAAAAACAAAACAAAGCACAAAAAAGAAGAAAAGAAAAACAAGCAACAACCACAATAACAAAAAAATAATTAATTTGTGCTTCTTCTTCTTCTTCTTCTTCTTCTTCTTCTTCTTCTTCTTCTTCTTCTTCTTCTTCTTCTTCTTCTTCTTCTTCTTTATTTTTTTGCATAGGTACAGTAAATATTGAGAAATTAGAAAGGGAATTCCTTTGGCCTAAGAGATACAGGATTTCTTCGCCCTTGAACCATACTGTCATGGAATAACTACAGTCTTCATACATGTTCTTTTACTCTCCCCTAGGTCCTTTTGTGATGTCTGAAAATTGTCTGCTCAGTTGTGGATGATAAAATCAGACTTAAACACCAAATCCAAAGCCAATGACAACAGAATCAATACCCAATCTACAACAAGCTAGACACAGAGGTGACCACTTATACAAGCAGGCCGGGAAGGAGGCAAAGGAGGGGGATATGAAATGCATACTGGGAACAGGGGTGGAGAGAGGACAACACTGTTGGTGGAAATGCTCCTGATTCAATGTCACTATGTACCTAAAATATTAGTGTAAAAGATTTGTAATCCACTTTGATCAAAATAAAGATTATTTTTAAAAAATCTGACTCTTTGGCACTGCTGTACCATGGGACCAAGGGAACAAGAGTGAGAAACAGCCAAATCTCTGGAGACAAAACTCAGTAAAAACTAGTAAATAAATTTCAATTGAAAGCAATTCTTGGGACCGGAGAGATGGCAGAGAGATAGGGCATTTGCCGTGCATGTGGCCAACCCAGGACAGACCCAGGTTAGATATCCGACATCCCATATGACCCGCCCAAGTCTGCCAGAAGCGATTTCTGAGTACAGAGCCAGGAGTAATCCCTAATCATCACTGGGTGTAGCCGAAAAAAAAAAAAAAAAAAAAAAAAGAAATAGCAGTTCTTTATTACAGCATTTACTTTTCTCAAAATCAAGTAGTGCATTAAATATATTTACATAAGCAAATTTTAGTTAACTTATATGGACTAATTCTTTCCAATTATTTAAAAATACACTCAAAAGTATTTGTGTTTGGGGCCAGAGTGGTGGTGCAAGCGGTAAGGCATCTGCCTTTTCTGCACTAGGACGTACGTTCAATCCCCCAGTGTCGCATATGGTCCTCCAAGCCAGGAGTGATTTCTGTTTTTTGGTTTTTTTTTTTTTTTTGGGGGGGGGGCACACCCGGCAGTGCTCAGGGGTTACTCCTGGCTGTCTGCTCAGAAATAGCTCCTGGCAGGCACGGGGGACCATGTGGGACACCGGGATTCGAACCAACCACCTTTGGTCCTGGATCAGCTGCTTGCAAGGCAAACGCCGCTGTGCTATCTTTTCGGGCCCAGGAGTGATTTCTGAACGCATAGCTTGGAGTAATCCCTGAGCATCACTGGGTGTGGCCCAAAAACCAAAATTAAAAAAAGTATTTGTGCTTGATATACCTAAAATAAAAATAAAATTCATTCTATTATTACAAATCTGTAAAACAGACTTAAACATTTTATGATATTATGCATACAATCAAGTATTGTTTGATGATAATGCATACAATAAAATATTATTTTATATAATGAACCTACAATTTCTATTTGTGTTGTTACCAAACCACATCCAGATGTGCTTAGGCCATATTCCTGACTATTCTCAGGGATCAGTCCTATCTGACTATGGGGACCATCTGAGGTGCCAGGGACATAGGTAATACATTTCAAGGCAAGCCTCTGCTGTACCATCACACTGGTGTTCCTTTTTATATTTTAATGTATAAGAGATTGACTCAAGAACATTTTTCTCAGACAATACATCAATAACCAATTTCTATTTTTATTATAAGCATTCACAGATGCTGAATATGAATTTTTACTTTTTAAAAAGAAAACTCATAAAATATTACATATTTAACTAAGCTAAAGAAAAATTACACATTTAAGTAAACAAAACTCCCAAAACTATAACAGACTATGAAAGAATAACTATCAAGAAGAAAAATAGTTAAATATAATATTATAATTTAGCTAAATTTTGTTATTTTAAGCAGAATTTAATTTTCTAAGTTTTAAAGACTATAAGTAATCATAGCAAAATATATTCTCAGCTTTTTATATATAGAATAATAAAAATTAAATTGAGTGTTTTCTATGCATTGTTTATAAATATGCATAGAAAACACTCAGTTTAGTTTATATATAAGTTATATAAGTTATATACATATATAAGTTATATATATATATACATAAGTTATCTAACTTTAATTAAAAAATTGAATTGTTGAAGTGCCATTTGTCCAAAGACAAAAACAGGGAGAAGGGGCCAGGGAGATAGCATGGAGGTGAGGCGTTTGCCTTTCATGCAGAAGGTCATTGGTTCGAATCCTGGCATCCCATATGGTAAAAAAAAAAAGAAAAAAAAAAAGAAAACAAAAACAGGGAGAAGTCTCAGCTGCCTCCACAGCAGCTGGGCCTCTAGAGTAATGAGCAGGTGAGCATATCTCCCCACTCAAAAGGACAAAAACTAAATGGAGGCCCAGCTTCCTTCACAGCAGTCTGAGCATGCAAGTACCACCCACATAAAAAAACAAAGTCAGTGAGCTAAAAGATTAGCTGCATTACAACTTCATACAACAGAAGAGGATGGAAAAGAACTTTAAAACAATTAACCTATCAAATGATGGAAAAAATCCTCAAAGAATGTTAACAGATAAAAATAGATGTCTGGGATAAACTCAATAGAAACAGTATAAGAATCATTGAAGTTCCAGAGGCCCAAGAAGAAAATCCCCATGAAGAATCAACAATCAAGGATATCATTGCAAAGAAACTCCAGAGTTATAGAGCACATGCAATCAACTTGTGCATTCCCAAGAGTGCAAGCTAAAAGAGATCCAAAGAAAAACACACAAAGACACATCTTAGTAAAAACTATGATGGATAAACCTTGGATAGAATACTGGAGGCCATTTCCCATGAGCCCATGGCAAATATATTCAATGGAGATAAACTGAAAGTTTTTCTTCTAAAATCTGGCACAAGACAAAGCTGTCCAATCTCTCTCCACTCCTATTCAACATTGCCAAAGCAATCAGACAAGAAAAAAATGTCAAGGGCATCTAGATAGGAAAGGAAGAAGTCAAAATCTCATTGTTCATAGATGAAATACATTTAAAAAATCCTAAAGACTCCACCAAAGAGCTTCTAGAAACAATAGATTTGTATAGCAAAGTGATTACAAAATTAAAATGCAAATATCCAGGGCCTTCTTATATACTAATAGTGATAGAGAAGAACCACAAAGAAAGACTTCATCATAAGCTCCATTCCTTGAGATGTACAGACACCAAGATCTCTAGATACAGAGGTCTGATTTTACCATACATGATGAAGCATAAGTCTTCCACACACCACAAAAGCACCAAGGGGAGCGTAAATGATCATGCAAGGAGTCTATAGTTAATCTCATGACAGTATACGTCAGGGGTGGAGAAACCCTGTATCTCTAGGCCAAGAGAATTTCCTCTATAATATCCCCAATAGTTACTGTGCCTATGCAGGGGGGGAAAGAAAAAAAAGCACAAAGTAATTGTTTTATCTACATATATATTGATTGATTGGTTTTTTGACTTCTTTATTTTGGTGTAGATATTGAAGTTGATGTCTACAATTTTATTTTATTTTATCTTTATCTTTCTTTTTGCATTCCGGCATGGTTTGATTTCAGGACCGAGACTATTGTGTGGTGCTTGTCTATATTGCTGTAGTGCTCACTAGATATTTAATTTGATATTTCTTTCTGTATTATTGTGGTGTTTCAATTACCTTTTTCATGTCCTCTCTCAAACTGAGGTTGAAAGCCTCTAGAAGGACTCCGCCCATTTTAAGCCTATTTGATATTTTTTTTACCCCGTTCTATAGCTTTTCTTTCTTTCAAACAAAACCACATAACTCGAACTATCTAGCTCTGCCTCTCAAATAGAGGGGGAAACAAAGGAGGGTACCAGGACCAAACAGATATATGATCACTAGTAGTAAGCTAGACACAGAGGGGACCACCTACTCTAGCAGCACGGGGGTGATGGTGAGGGATATGAGTTGCAGAAAGGGAATGGGGATATGGGGGGACAAATTTGGTGATGGGAATTCCCCTGATTCAATCTTAATATGTACCTAAAATGCTACTGTGAAAGATATGTAAGCCAATATTATCAAAATAAAAATTAAAAAATACAGAAATAGGAAAGGCAACAAAACAAAACAAAAACAATCCCATTCACAATAGTGCCACATAAAGTAAAATACCTTGAAGGCAACTTAACTAAAGAGGTGAAAGAGCTATACAAAGAAAACCACAAAACACTGCTACAAGAAATAAGAGAGGGCTAGAGAGATAGTACAGCTGTAGGGCATTTGCCTTGCATGTGGCCAACCTAGGTGAAACCAGGTTCAATTTCCAACACCCATATTGTCCCTCCCTAGCCTGCCAGGGGAGATTTCTTTTTTGTTTTTGTTTTTGTTTGGGGGCCACACCCTGGGGATTGAACCACAGTCCGTACTAGGTCAGCTGTGTGAATATTATAAGAGCGTATCGAATGTATAATGACTAGGAACAAATTATATCTATTTGGTAGAGTTTTAGAATAAAATATCAAATATTAGATTATATTCTTAAAATGTAAAGCTATACAATTAGTGCAGTTTTCATTAGCCTTGGCCCAAATGTCTGAACATAATGATTTTCAATAAGTGCCTCATCAGATAAGCAATATTCTGAAGATAACTAGTGTCAATATATCTTGATAAATAAACCAAGTTTGAGAACATTTAGCTAACCTCGTAAGAGAGTAAACATCCAAAACTTGGTCTAACATTTGATATTTTATTCTAAAACTCTACAAAATAGATATAATATGTTCCTAGTCATTATTCATTTGATATGCTTTTACTTATAATCTGTGGGGATCTATTTAGATTTTTTTGATGGGATTTTTATTCAGAGTTGTTTCCTTTACTTATTTATTTATTATGATATTTTTAACTGAGACTAGAATTCAGGAGTTAGCTTTGCAGTTCTCAGGAATACAGGTATCAATGTTTTCACTATGGAAACTACTGGCACTCCTGAGAGATATATTTGATCTCACAGCTATCTGGGATGAATCCCTTTCAGTCACTCTCTTTAAACTTATCTGTTCTAGACCTGGTAAAGTCCCATGGTATGTGAAGCTCTCTACAAGGCCAACTTCAGGTTCTCTGCTGAGAGAAGATCTATGCCTTCAAGAAGTGAACTTTACCAGGTTTAGTTCAGATAAGTACAACGCTTGGTGGAGTATTGCCACTTCAATTATATTAATCCTCCTGATCCATGAGCAAGGTATATATATACTCTTCCTTCTGTTCTCTTTTACTTCTTTTTTTAAACTTTATTTATTAATTTATTAATTGATTGATAGATTGTTGGGCCACACTCAGCTGTGGTCAGGCGTTACTCCTTGCTCTGCACTCAGAAATCAGGGCCAGAGCAGTGGCACAGGGTAGGGTGTTTGCCTTGCACTCAGCTGACCTAGTATGGCCTGTGGTAATCAAACCTCTCCACGCAACTCAATCAACTGGGCCTAGAGCTCAATGCAAGGGCCCAAGACAGCTATATCTACCCTGCAGTACTATTATTGACTGCTTCCAGAACTGGCCCCCAAATTATGGTACATTAGCCTTTATAATGTTTCTCCATACCAATTTTACAATCACACTCCTTTTGCCCAATTCCCACTCTGTTCCAGGTTTGAATTATCAAACACAGAGATGCTGCTTTAAATATTTCCTATAAATGTCTCACATCCATATATTTCACCTGATATTCTAATTTCACATAAATTATAAGAGCAATTTATTGGGGTTTTTTGGTCAAAAGAGTATACATAAAGAAGAAAATGATTGAACGCATATTATTTCAAACAAGTTTCATGAATTCAGATAAAATGGAAAGTCTACCTGAAAGGAAAAAAAGACTATCCAGGAGGCACTGTTGTGTTGAGATCACAGAAAGCCAATTTGCTTGTAACTAATAAAGATTCACTTGGCTAAGTGTTCCTTTCTCTATATAAAGAGATGTCATTCTAATTAAATGTCAATGTCACTTTTTTAAAAGTATGTGTAAAGCTTTTCAGGCCAACATACTGAGAAAGCTCAATTATCCTGGGACTAATTTTCTAGCAATTTTGAATTCTAGAATACTTAGCTTAATAAAATTATATTTCAAATCTATTAGCAGAATTTGGTACTCAGTGCACAATAAGTTAAACTGTGCCAGTTTAAAGACAAGCAATCTTTAAAATATCTGTAATAATCAGTCAGATATTTTCTGAGGAATCTTGTTTCAAAAAGGCTACTATATCTAATTCTTTTTTTTTTCAAAACAGTCATCTTATTTTTTTAAATAGAAAGTATATTGTAGCTGTATTTTATCATTATATGTTTAAGGAAAAATAATTATATAGACCTTTTTGAAGCAGTCTATTCAACAGCCTATTATAGACATAATCTTTGTGCCACAGACACATCATTACATCCGCTGATGTGTGTGAAGGCTGAGTCAAAAGTAAATTGGTCTATTACAATGACCAATTTCATGATTCATCTTACCTAGGATTTAGTCTTGAACTCTTTAATCAAATACACATTCAGGCAGTATAAGGAAATTTTAAGATAGTTTTCAGGAATTACTTGAAAAAAATCAGCTAATGGAACTGTCCCAAATAGATGAAATACAGAATGAATTCCCCTGAGAAAGAAGAAACTGCATCTGCAGTTTATGGCCTCTTTGGGACTTTCCAATTTATCAATTTCATCCACCCTACGCATTTTGAAGTTTGCTAATAAAATAAATCACAATGTATAATTTCTTTTTTGTCTGGATTTTTTTAAACAGTGCTGTAGGGGCCGGGAAGGTGGCGCTAGAGGTAAGGTGTCTGCCTTGCAAGCGCTAGTGTAGGATGGACTGTGGTTCGATCTCCCGGAGTCCCATATGGTCCCCCCAAGCCAGGGTCGATTTCTGAGTGCATAGCCAGGAGTAACCCCTGAGCGTCAAATGGGTGTGGCCCCAAAACCAAAAACCAAAAAAAAAAAAAAAACAAAAAACAAAAAACTAAACAGTGCTGTAAAAAATAGCAAAAAAAAAAAAAAATTGGAAGTTGAGGTCAGGGCTATAAATTTCTGTTTCCAGCTTTGTGTAAAGTACTTGAAATCTATGCCTACCAAAAAAGAAATTCTAATCTAATAGCTCAAAGACTAATATTTTAAACCTAAAATTTCATTCTGCAAGATGTGGATTATGACACAAATTATATTCCCAACTCCTCAGCAATATTCATCAATTGAATAGCAAGAAAAGAAAACCTAAAAATTAGAATAGATACAAATGGACAACCCAGTTATACTCTCAAATTTGACTGAGTCATCTTTGCCAGTAGAAATCGTTCTAGTACCCATTCTGTGGATAGTAATCCCTGTTCTACTTCAAGAACCTAGAATAGCCTCTCTGGAGATGGTCACTTTACAAGGAGTACCTTGATTTTCCAAGAAAATTCAGAATTATACTCCTAGCCCTTACTTGTTTCTAGCTTTATAGACTAGATTCAGTTTCAGCAGCTTCAAAGCGTGAGGTACATAATATAGATAATAAAGAAGTGCATTACATAGCATAAAAACTGCATGATTTGACCCAATCTATAAATAACAGATTATCTGAGGTATGAGTCCATAAATGGACATTAATGTTATTAAATAATTATAGAATGAATTTAAAATTATATAAAATATATTATAGTAACAATAAATTGAAATTCTATAATCTTATTCTCAAGGGATTAGAAAGGGCTATAACATTTGAGTTGACTGGAATACAGATAAACATCATAAGTAATATAAAAGTTCCCAAACGGGACTACAGAGATGAGTCAACAGGATGAGTGCATGTTTTATAAGCAGGTGGTCCAGATTTGATCACCAGCACCATATATGATCTTGAAGCACTATCAGAAACAAATTATCAGTATAAATCAGTATCATCCCTGAGCATAGTCAGTGTGGCAACCACCTAAAAACAAAATTCCACACCAAGTTGCCTGTAGAAAAAGTGTGTAAATGTCTTTATCAAGTAAAGTTTGCTCTCTTTCACTGGGGGTAGGGAAATGGCATATCTTTCTGGGGAACCTCTGTATAATTTTTTGGTTTGTTTTTGGGTTACACCTAATGAGTTTAAGATTATTCCAGGCTCTATGCTCAGGGATCATTCCAGTTAAGCTTCAGAGACCATATTTGGTGCATATGATGGAGTATGGTTCAGTCATATGCAAAGGTGCTTTAAGGCAAGCACTATACCCAGAGTGCTTTCACTTCAGCCCCATAACTGTATCTTTAGAAGAACACAAATCTCTATTGGTCATAAATTATAGAAATTGTAGTCACTCAACTGTGATTCTTAAAGGACAAATAGTAGGACAATTAATAGTACTTAATAACGAAACAAAAGTAAATGCTCTTACTATGTAAGATATTATAGTCAAAGCAATAATCACAATGGTAAGTCTTTCAAGAAAAAATTATGATGTTGCTTGATGTTCATGATATACCTAGAAAATATATCCTTATTTGATCTATATAAGCATAAAAAATTGTTGTGACTAATGAAGAAAAGACTGCTGTGAATCATAATGTAGCCATAACCTATCCATCTATTTTACATCTTGAACTTCTTAACATAGAATCTTCCTATCTGAGGCTGGCTCCTGTGTCTGGCTTCCAAGAATCAGCTTTCATACCAGATTCATCTCAGTGATAGTTCATTAATGACTGGCAATAGTATATAATGGATGCTGTTTAAAGACCTGGGTTGCACATATGGGTGAACCATAATACAAACCCTGAGGTATTTGGATTATTATCCCCGTGAAAAACATTTAGCCTTGCTATTTTATAATACATTAAAAAGTGATGGCTCAAATAACATGAGACCTGAGCTGCCCATCTGGTGGCTGTCTGACACAGCAATGGATAATGTGTGTGGGGTCATGTGGGGCTGGAGCAATAGCACAGAAGTAGGGCGTTTTTCTTGCAAGCAGCTGAGCTGTGATAGATCTGGGTTCAATTCCTGTCATCCCATATGGTCCCCCAAGCCTGCCAGGAGCTATTTCTGAATGCAGAGCTGAGGGTAACCCCTACGCACCACTGAGTGTGGCAATAAATAAATAAATAAATAAATAAATAAACCTGGTCATGTTTTATGACCAGCAGCATTTCAAATATAAACTAGAATAGGTATATGAAATATTGAGCAAAATACACCTTCAGCATAAGTAAATTACATGAAGAAGTGGCCCAAAGGCTTATGGCTCCTACACTTAACTACATGACCAGCCATACTTTTTTGCCTCAAGAGTTGTTCCCTATAGATTACTGAAGAAGATAGAAGTTGCACCTGTTATAGAGATGTTTTTGTCTCCTAGCATACAGATGGTTGTCTCCTGTAAGCGGACAGCTGTGGAACTACAGTGCCTTCTTCAAACATCTGTTAAAGACAATAGTAATGGGAAATTGCCCCTAGAGTTGGAAATTCAAATAGCAGTAGCAGGTGTTCATTTCATTTGAAAGAATACATACAAAACTATATTGCTTCATAGACTGTAACTAATAATTTAATTAGCTGATCAATTATTTGGAAAAGAGGTTTTTAGAAAACTGGTGACAAATTTGGAAGAGACATACATTATTTACTCCTGTGAGCTTTTGCGTTGTGATTTGTGATTCCCCCCCCCCAACCCCGTGATGTTTTGCTTTGCTGTTTGAATGCTGTGAGTATCCAAAGAAAAATGTTTCCAACAAGAGACAAGAATAATTTCATTGAAGTAAAAGTAAAAATTACTACCACTCTTTAGACCTCTAAATCAACAGGGAAATAACAGTTTTCATTAAGACTAGAATATTGATTCAGAGTATCAAAAAGAAGTTTATCTGCATTACATAATGTAAGCAAACAATGCAGGATATCTTTTAGGCTATTTCATTAACTACTATATTCTGTGAATCAAGAGAATGAAAACCTCAATTCCAATTTACAAATCAATAAAAACCACAAAATATACAATAATAGTTTAGACCTTTTGGAAAGAAAGTTTAGATCACAGTAACAAATATTCATACCAGCTGAGATACCATCTGGAAAGCAAAGGTAATGTTTTAGGATGTGTAGAATGAATAGTGATAGAAGACAATTTATAAATATTAGCAGTGACTATTTTCAGAAACAGGACTGTAAACTTTGAGTATTTATTCCTTATTATGTTATGTGCTTGCCAAGTATTTTTGCATTCCACTCTCTCAAGCGTTTGTTATCTAATAAGGCATATTATAATCACTAATTTTGCATTAGTATTTTAAACTTAGCAAAGGTCAAAATAAGTCACAATCACTTTCCCTCCACTTCTGGGAAAATTGTTGGTTTGATTTTAGTTACATGTGGAAATTATACCCAAGAAAATCTTAGGTTAGGTAGTAACATAATGTTAGTGCTATCTTTATTTGATATTAAGTGTATTTTTTTATTAAGTGTATTTTAATGGGAGTTAAGTTGACAAGGAGCTTGACACCAAGCCACTCTACTGTTTTATGTGTGAATTTGGCTGGGCTGTGATCCAAAGTTATGCAAACCCTGACCAAAGTGTTAATGTAAAGAAATTTTGGGGAAGCTTTTTAGTTTTGATTTTGTTTTTAGGGTCATACCTGACAGTGCTCAGGGGTTACTACTGGCTCTGTAGTCAGAAATTACTGATATCTGGGGAGCTCGGGGACCATATGGGAGACCGATATTAGAATGTAGGTTGACTGCATGCAAGGCAAACACCTACCTGCTGTATTATTCTGACCCCAGTAAAGAAATTATTTTTATCTATGAATCACCTGTACAATAAATCATTTTCAATAATCTAGGCAGGTCTGGTACAATCATTTAAAAAAGAAAAACTGTGATATCTCCAAGAAATATCTCAAGATATCTCCAAGAAAGAAAAAAAATTTAATCAGTGCTCAGTTTCAATACTTTCCCAGAATTTTCAGTCAGTCCTGCCAAGTTTGTGATTTCAATGTCAAGTTGCACACAAAAACAGCGAATCCAATGCCTAGCAATACATTTCTCTTTTTCTTTGTGTCTCT
This sequence comes from Suncus etruscus, assembly GCF_024139225.1. Taxonomy (NCBI): domain Eukaryota; kingdom Metazoa; phylum Chordata; class Mammalia; order Eulipotyphla; family Soricidae; genus Suncus; species Suncus etruscus. The sequence goes on along the minus strand of NC_064851.1, from coordinate 93,165,277 downwards.
CTCCAAGCCCACTTTTATTTTGCAATAAAGTTCTTAATATGTATCACAGAATAGTTGTTTCTCTGATAGAAACTTTACTGATACAAACGTGTTCAAATTAAGAACGCATATGACATGCTCTAAAATTATTTGCACTAAAGAACTTCCATTGAAAAGGGAAACTTTGTGATCCATTGTGATTTCTAAAAAACACAGCATTTCTATGAAGAGGATCATAATTAAGATTTGAAACTAAAGTCAGTATAGTAGATAATTTGCTTCCAAATTACACAAAGTCAGAATTTTAGACTGATTTCATGATCAAGTTAATGATCATCATTACCTTAGTCATCATATCATCATCTTAATCATCAGGAGCAATTTCTGAGAGCAGAGCCAGGAGTAACCCCTGACTGCTGCCCGGTGTGACCCAAAAGCAAAACAAAACAAACAAAACAAAAATAAAAGAAAATCAAGTTTCTTTCTTAATCCTAACTACTCAAGCATAACATTCAAGTGTGAGCCATTGCTACCAACATGTTTAATGACTTACACTTTGTAAATAGATGCATAGTTTCTCTCGGCAGTACCCAGTCTTAGAGAAAGGTCAGGATCAGCTCAAAGGGCTATTAAAAATGAAGCCTACATTCCATTCACAGCTCCGCATTGTCCACAAGACCACCAGAAATTATCCCTGACCCTAAGCTTGGAGAAGCTTCTGAACACCACTGAATAGGTCCCCAAAACCAAAAACATAAATACACAGTCTTACAAGTTTATCAGAAAGGACTATTATTTTTCTTTTTGGTCTAAAATAGAATTTAAAGAAACAATAATGAAAATGTAAAATGTTATAATTTTATAATTTTAGAGTGAAAAATGTTTAAGGGGACCCCAGTTTAAAATTTACACAGAATGTAAGAAAAGAGAATGTTTAAATTTCAACCAATTTGAGGCTTTTGCTTATTTCTTTACTCACAAATAAGTCAGCAGGCTTAAAAAGTACATCAGTAAGCACATGTCTGGCAAAAAGCTAAGACATTGGAAAGAGTGAATGTTAATTTTCTTTCTTAGTTCTTTAAGGTAGATGTCTTGGTTTAAAACAAAGCATAACAAACTAACCTGATAATAGTCTTTGGAAAGATTTGGGGTGAAATGCACAGACCTTAAAATTAAGTGGTCTGCTTCTGGTATGTGATGGGACAGACATGTAGTACACCTGTATTGCATGGTCCAAGAATGATGTTAAAATATCTAAATGACACTAGTTGGAAGGAAGTTTTCCACTCCTCCTTAGTCTGGTCTTCCAGGAAAAGTACTAGTTAAATTCCATGCCACTGTCAGAAAATAAATTCCAGAAACTTCCATATTACTTTTTTATAACAAGCAAGCTCAGAAGGTAACAACCACTTCTTGGCTAATTTGACTCATTTTAGTTTCTCTTCTGTCATGATCTCAGGAAATATAGCACCTCATCTTGTACTTTTAACTTAACCAGGGCTCCATGTGTGTAATTTCAACCTCATGAAATTCAGTCTGAACTGAAGGCTACTGTGTTAGCTTAAGACAAGCAAACAAAATGCAAGCAGATTGATTTTGACTTATATCAAAGCTGCCTTCGAATCTAACTTATTTACTATGAAGAAAGCACATTTAGTAATAATAGCATTCTAGTATTTATTTTTCAATTTGCAACAGATAATGATTGGACTCTAATTTAAGAACATTTATAAAGACCTATCTGGCTTCAAATCTAGCTTCAAAAATATAAACATTCATTATAACCCTATCTAGACTGCACAACACTACAAAATTAAAGTATAAGAAGATCACTTGAACTTGTAGTCCCTTATGATAGACTCCACACTAGCCTTGGATAATACCCAGGATATTATCCTGCTGTATTAAAAATGGTCACTACACTAGTCTATCCAGTCCTGAATTATAGGTCTTGTGAGAGCTTTGGGGCCTTGCTATCTGTGATCAGATTTCTGTTTATCTACCTAGATAATGCTCTTTCAGACTTTGTGTCACCATTGCCGGCCACCTGCAGGGATACCATCTGCTGTACTTTGTTGGTCTTCTCAGACTCCAATTCCCTGCGCATCAAGAATGCCTCCTACTGCCATCTTCATTCTTCCTAGATAATAAGGACACTGACTTTTGTGAACTTTTTTCTAGCAGCTAAAATTAGATCCAGTTTCAATAACCTGATATGACATAATTTTTTTTTTTTTTTTTTTTTGCTTTTTGGGTCACACTTGGTGATACTCAGGGGTTATTCCTGGCTATGCGCTCAGAAATTGCTCCTTGCTCCTTGCTTGGGGGACCATATGGGATGCTGCAAGATCAAGCCGTGGTCCATCCTAGGTTAGTGCGTGCAAGGCAAATGCCCTATGGCTTGGGCTACTGATCTGGCCCTTGATATGACATAATTCTTAAAAAAAGAAAAACTGTACCTCTATCACCAAGCTCTTAAAATGAATATTCACTCTTCTGTGCCCTATAAAATATAACAATTTAACATCTATCAAGCTAAATTTATATGTGACAAAAAACTTAGGATTTAACACAATAAAAATTATATCGCAATCTGTAGTTTGGAAGAAACTTGATGAAGAGTGGAATGTTTTTACTGTCATTGCAGAGATGATGAAAACCAACAATTAAGTATAACATTCCAAGCAATCTACCATTCAACATAATTGCTTTAAAAAAAAAGATAAACAAAAAAACAACTGAAAAATAAAAGAAATGGCAATTTATTTTAGAATGGTAATAAAATGCCCATACAATGTAAAAACAAGTTCCAAGGATTCTAAATTTCAATCATCTATGACATATATACAGGTTGGGTAAATAAACTTTATAAATTACATATCATTATTCATTTAGAGAATCCTGACACAGAGTGGCTAAATAATTTGATTAAGTAATTACTACACACACAATAGTAATATTTGTGACCAGTGGTTTGATTCACCGGGTTGTACTCTCTTTATGAATGACTTTCTAAGATTCCTGACTCTTGCAAATGGCAAAGCAAGGCAGAAAACAAGATCACATTCCAATAGTTCGTGTTCTTTCTACCATTTTATTTTATAGCCACAGTCTAGTGGCTATACCAGAAAGTCTATGAGGTTCTCGTACCAAAAGTCTAGTACCAGAAGTCTAGTACCAAAAAGTCTATGAGGTTCCATGTGGTGGGCTAAATTGCCACAAACCAAAAGCAGTCAAAAAAAGATAAAATACAGTTGAAATTATTACTTGATTTAATGTGATTCAATAATGATATGGGGTTAGAGAGTAATAACAAAATTCACAGAGTAGAGTATAGAGTATTATATGAAGCAGTTCACTTAAGGTGGCCTCTAGAAATAAACTCACAAAGTTAAGCTATACAATACACAAATTATAACAGCAAAGTAAACTAAATAAAAAGGAGACTACACATGTAGACAATATGGGTATGGCTTTTAGGAAGTTGTCCCACTAAGCCACTCTGCACTAGTGATACACACACACACACACACACACACACATATCAAAAATAAAAGCTATATTGAAGACTTCTAAATAATAATCAGAAGTTAAAATATAATGTCACCCAGCAATGTGAAAATGAATCATCCAAAACAAATAGAAAAATATGTTCATGTGCAGGTAATTGTTGTCTGTCTGTAAGGGGACACACACACTAGTTCTTAGGGGACCATATGGTTGGTGTCCAAGATCAATGTCGATGCTCCTGCATACAAAGCATGCATCCCAACCCTGTAAGACAACTTATTCTGAAGCAATTTTATCTTTCAAAAGTTATAACCTTCTCACCTTTGGTCATTGTGCTTAAAAGCAATCATAAATATTCATACTTTCCTATCGATGTTTTTTATATTAAATGTTGAGTTACAATTTAGTTTTGTCCACAAGAAAGAATATTAAATAGGTGACATTAAATTTATGAAAAAACATATTGTGTACTCAAGCATCTAACAAGCTGAACTTACTTTTAATTAAATAATCATATTTTATTACTGACCTAACTGTATAACACTTGGTATTTACAGGATAAATGTTTCATTTCAATGTATCATTTCCCAATTTAGCAATTAATCTTATTTCCAGCAAAGGAACAAGAATACTGAATTATGTATTTGATAAATACTTCAAACAATCTTGGAGAAATAAAAATATTTGACATGATTAAAATTTAAAAACTGTTTTCAGGTCTTCTAATCTTAGGTATTATATGAATTTTAAAATTCTTAACTGATTTTTCCTATGTTCTGAATTACAGTGACACAGTTGCAATCCCAATGTGGTATGGTAGAAAATCTGAGATTATAACTGGGGAAAGGAAGCTATCAATCTGAGGTATAAGTAAAAACCCTTATGGTATTCAGGCTGTGATTTTACCAGAGAGTCAGTTCTTTATCTCCCATACAGTCTTCCACATCTAAACATTATAGACACAGACAAGGCAAGTTCAATACCTAGCCAGTTGTTAACAATACCATTAAGGGGCCAAAGCAAAACTACCAAGTAACTGTTCACAAGTGAAAATTGATTTACCTGGAGAGAAGTCACTATTTATTGATACAAAAGAAACAGAAAGTGTTTTAAAAATGAAAATGAAGGCTACATTAACCAAAGCATAGAGGAGACAATATATTTTTAAATGAATTAAACATTCATAAGAAACAGTGTATTGGGCCTGAAGTCATAGCATAGCTGTAGGGCATTTGATTGCACAAATTAGTACAGCAGGTAGGGTATTTGTCCTGCACATGGCTGACCCAAGTTCAATGTCTAGCATCACATAAGAGTCCCCTGAGTACCACCAAGAGTACTCCGTGAGTGCATAATCAGAAGTAACCCCTCCACATCACCAAGTGTGGCTTTACAAAAATTTTTAAAAGTACAAAATAGATATGATTGACACACACCATTCATAGGTACTTTTGTAATGACGTTGGTTGCTTTCAACACTGCAAAACCTGCCCAAGGCATTACCACTGTTTAGTTAGGCCCATACCACCAAGTCTAGCATCACTAAGACCCTAACCTCTTTGTCACCACTAAGAATGGCCCCTATAAAAATAAAACAGGTCTGGACACAGGCTATTGAAACAAAGATAATTGGAACTAACCAAATCTATGCCTGAAAAAAGTAAACACAAAGTACATAAATTACTAGTTTATTGCAGTTAGGTAGCACAACTTGTAGAAACCTGCTGTAACCGAGTTGATATAATATGCAATTTTTTATTGCTTTATTGAGTCATGTTACCATTATCTGACTATAGCACAACTGTCTGAGATCGCTTGGCCTGCTTAATGACTAATTTAAATTATTCAATGGTTGATAATCGCATGATTGAAACACAGGAACATATTACAACAGACTGAGTTGCAATCTAAACACTAGCAACTTTTTCACTCATCCAACATACATGAACAAGCCCTCTTTAAATAGGTCACCATATATGGTCTGAGATCTTTTCTGAGACTGAAATTCAAAATCACTTAGCACAATGAAAAGAACCAGTGTAAAGACTAAGCCTAAAAATAAAGGAGAAAATTTTACAGTAGCCAAGAAGAGATAAATTCTAAACAAATGTTAACAAAGATGCTGATTTTCCTATTATTATACATGTTTACCATTTTTCATAGGACATTTTAGGAAGAATCTGTTTTATGTATCATTGGCTAGGTAGAAAGATACTTTCTATATTAATGATTATAATTTTAACTTTATGGATTAAGACAGTCCCAGTATTCGCACAATGAGTCCCTCAGTCCTCAATATAATAGTACCATTTAAAAAGTATCAGTTATATAACAAATATCATAAATTAGTCCAACTATAGTTGTTATTTGATTAAGTATTCACCACAGTCCTCTGAGGTATATCCTCTTGTTATCCCCATTTCTCTTGTGTAAGATTCATAAAGAGAAACTTTTTCTCTAATGCCATCTTATACTCAATCTCTCTCTTTGTAAAACACTTCACAAGCCTATTATTTCAGTAAAGAAAGTATAACTTTTGTTCTCAGAAATAAGTATCAACTCTTCCCTCAGTTTAATGCTTATGATTGAACCATGTCATGGGGATTGTTGGACTTGTTCTTATGGCCCCCATATGTGCTGATAACGCCACATGGTATTGTTCCTTGTTTGCATAGGCACATTAAAATGGGAAAATAAATTCTTTTCTTTTTTGGGGGGGCTCACACCCGGCAGTGCTCAGGGGTTACTCCTGGCTGTCTGCTCAGAAATAGCTCCTGGCAGGCACGGGGGACCATATGGGACACCGGAATTCAAACCAACCACCTTTGGTCCTGGATCAGCTGCTTGCAAGGTAAACGCCACTGTGCTATCTCTCCGGGCCCGAAAATAAGTTCTTTTCTAATAGAGATTAGAACACACAAATCTTGTAGTGCAATGGGACCTTACATCCTGAACATTGATATAATGACCTGGCACAGGCCTCAGAAGAATGGGCATCCTCCATTCACCCCTGAACCAGGGAAGCTATCTGCAAAACATCCAAGAGTTTTTATAACAACACCTGGAAGCAATCCTCTACCAGGCAAGATCCTACCACTGCTCTGACATCAACCTGTTCAAAAGAGACTTCCATTAACACTAAGAAGACTTGACAACAACAACGATCTGCTTACAGGACAGGGTTCTCTGCATTGCCCTTTAATTGTGAGGTGAAACGTGAGGATGCTCTGCACCATCCTGACTGCAATGTAGGATATGCAGATTCTAGGATCTTTAATACAGAAACATGATACCAAAAACAGAGACTGTGAAAAATAAGAGTGTATTGGCACTACAGACAATGACCTGGATTGGACAAACTAGTTTGCCTGGAGCCTAGAGTTGGTCTTATGCCAGGAAACTTCAGGGGTAGAGTCTCCTTGTATTTAGGCCACTGCTTTTCCTTTCCATGTCCCTCATATTTTGGTGGGCCTACGCAAAGAATAATTGCCACTCTAACACTGTTTTCACTGTGCTCCTTTGACTCTAACTAATCCTTAAGTAAAGCAACCCACTTAAACTTTTGAGGTTAGCTTAAACTGATATGCATGTGCATGGAAATGTAAAAAAGTACTTTCCCTTCTATGTTTAAGGAGTTATGTAAGTTTTATGGTGTTAGACTGCTTTGTGTGCTGCTAAAAAATATTATGTACTACAATCTGGGGACTTGAAGGACAAAGTAATTGTATATGGGTTCTGTTTAATTTTTCTTAATGTTCTTTGGCTGAAAGTTCAAAGTTAAGATATCAGTAATGGGACTACTGAGAATTCTGTTTATGAGTAATTGTCCTTCCACTGTAACTTTACCTTGTCCTCTTTCTTTGCATCATTGTTCTCATAATTAAAAATAAAAAATTAATAAAAAATAAAAATGAAATAAGTATCAACTCTTTATCAACTCATACTCATCTCACATAAATAAATGAATTACTTGCAATCCTTTATAAATTCATTACATTTTCTAGAATACCAAGTTTCTGCAGCCATTTAAGGTACTACCAATGGCATTTTTAACTTCATTCATTGAACATTTGAACTTACTAACCATAACTATTTTAGTGGTATAAAATTTACAGTATTAGGTTTTATTAAAATTTACTCTTCCTTAATGAAGAAAATTATTTTTCACTTATCCAATCTAGTTTGCCTTCTGAGACATACAGAAATATATAATTCTGTTGCTACATGATATATTTTAAATAGTTAAACACAAATAGCATGTAATCCCTAAATCCTTAAAGCCACTCCTTCTCTGAGATTTTTTCATTCTTTTTGCAATCCTCTGAACAATTTTTCACCAGCAATTTTATTCTGGTGTTTAACAAATCTTGGAGAATAATTGTTTTAGTTCTGCGCTTCAGTGTTGGTAGAAGTATCTGGATGCAGCGTATGAAGTAAGAAATCAATAATACTTATTGAATAAAGTAATGAGAAAAAATGAGTTTTGACAACATTATGGACATGAAAAGACAGTTATTTTGATCACTAACGATTAGTTCCGAACTGTCTCTAATCACCTCAATATTTTGTATATATTCTTTTTGTACTTTTTAAAAAGATTTGTTTGTACTTCTATTGTTTGTTGTTGCTTTGTTTTTCATTTTCTCCTTCAGAACTTACCACTTACAAATAGTCTGTAACAGTCTTCAAAAAGTGTCAGTCTGACTAGCATGAAAATTAACAAGACTTACTTTTTTTATCTTTGCAGTTTAACTTGTTTTATGTTGATACTCTTATTTAAAACAACATGGGGTCCAGAGTGATAGCACAGCTGTAGGACGTTTGCCTTGCACACTGCCAATCCAGGATGGATGATGGTTTGAATCCCATTATCCCATATGGTCCCCCATGCCAGGAGTGATTTCTGATCACAGAGCCAGGGGGGGGCTCCTGAGAGCCGCCAGGTGTGACCCAAAAATATACAAAAAACAAACAACAAAAATAGAATACCATGACTAAGCTCTTTTGCTTTAATTACTTATGAGAAGAGGAAAACATTTTATACATTTCTTTAAGTAATTTACAGACCTTTCTCTGAGAATGTTAAATAATAAATATATTAAAGTCTGTGATTATGAACAAAAAATATATGTGTTTAAACATTTGTTTATAGGAGTGGTAAATAGAGGAATATAACCCGTAGTTCTTTTTTAGTCACAGATTTTTCCAGAAATATCTAATGAGCTAGCAAGGAAGATCTGCTAAGCAGATAGTTTCACAAATACCCATAAGTCCATATAAAGACACTGATTATAGAGATTAGAGAACAATCTGTGTTGCCACATACTTTACAAAAAGATAAAAAATTGTCCAGATTTTTATCACTGTGGATCTCCATTGCAAGTATTCTTTCCATAAATATAGACAGAAGAAACATTTTTTCCATTTAATTACTAACAGCATTTTTTAACACATTATAAATTTGGGGCCTTGGGGTCAGAGAAAACCACAGCAGATGTATTGGGTATTTGACTTATATGCTCTAGACCTAAATTTAATTCTTAGCACCTCATATGGTCCACTAGGCTCTACTAGAAGTTATCTCTAATCACAGAGCCAGGAGTAAGCCCAGAGAACTGTTGAGTTTGGCTCAAAAATCAATAAAAAATATTAGTGATGTTGCAAACATTCTTCCACTAAAATTAGATATTTAGGCATATGCAGGAATTATAAAGCCATCCAATTAAAATTCATTACTGCTTTAAATCCTTTATGCAAACTCCTTTCAGTGTATCTCCTAATTCCCACATAATTATTTGGTCTTCTCTAGAACATCATTATTTCTAGCATATATTCAGTATACCAATTTTTCTATGATTATTTGTAGCTTTAGGAGTTACAAACCGAAGTTATATCAAAAGATGTGTACATATATCTATCTTAATTAAAACTAACATATTTAAAAGATAAAGCATAATTTACTAGTTCATAAATTCAAAACTCAAAATTTGGAAAAATCATTTCAAACATCTTACTAAGCAGGTTGCTTGTATCTTCTTTCTGTCTCTATATAAAGACATTTAAATATGTACATTCAGTTTATGAGCTTTAGGTCTAATTTTTGCTATTAATACAGTAGATAATATTAAAAATCACAAATCAATTTTCTTCAGTCATGTCTCATTATTTTTATTGTGTCAAGGGACCACCAGGGGTACCAAGGATTGTATGTGCAAAGCAAGTGTCCTCCTACCCTTTGAATTAATGTTCCAGATATATATGATAGTATATACATATACATATAATAGTATGCTATATAAAATATACATATATGTAAATATATAACACTTATATATGTAAAATATTCATAATAGTATATTTTTAAATAAAGGTGATATTTACTTGTATATTATACAAGTATAAGATACAGCTTTACAATTTTCTAAAATTTGTAAAAGGAGATACAGGCAATAAAAAATAGGTAGGGTGCTTTCCTTGCACACACCAACCCAGGTTAGCTCCACTGTATCCCATATGGTCCCTGAACCTGCCTGGAGTAACTCCTGAGTATGGAGCAAGAAATAACCCTTGAGCATCACAAGGTCTGCCCCCCCCCAAATAAAAATATTAAATTAGTCAATTAATACAATTGTATTAATGCTTTGTTATTATTTATTACATATTACATTTAAATCTGTTTAGACAAATTTTATGTTGATACAACTTCTCTTAGTTAGTAAAATGTACCATACTCTCTCAATAGTTACAATTTTGTGATGAGATTTTAAAATTTGGAAGTAACCAGCCCTTTTATTATTCTTTTACACAAACTTTATTTTTCAGGAATTGGAAAGATAGATATTATAGCAGGTAGGGCAATTTCTTTGTACAAAACCAACTCATGTTTAATATTAGACACAACATATGGCCCAATCCACACCAGGAATGGTCTGCCAAGTTTCATCAGGAGAGATTCTTGATCACAGAGCCAGGAGTAAGCCCTGAGCATAGCTGGGGGTGATCCAAAACAAACAACAAAACTTAACTTTTCCAGGATGTTAATAATCCCAAAAATGTTTTAGTAATTATTTTTGCCTAGCAGGTAATCTGGTCAGTGGTTTAAATAGAATTACATTAACTGAAATATATTTGATAATCTAACATCTTTATTATTGTCATCTATAAATACAATGTGACATCCATGGTTGCTTATCTTATTTTATTATTATCAATAAAATATTTTTGAACTATAAACATATTCCCTTTGGTAATTTAATGAAAGTATCATACTAATAACTCTGGGTGGATGATTTTCTTGTGACTTTATCTTTTAAATTAACATCTTTATTATTGTAAACTGTAAATAGAATATTGCCAGGGCATACCTAAGCTTTTAGGGGGGCTCAGCCCACCAGATGTATCCTCAGATTTTCCTTGTGGGTAGAACTAATTTAACCCTCATGGGGTTCCTCAAAAGGCCCGCTGTGGACGCCTTTTTCCCCTACGTGGATGGTTGAGGAATTTCCAGAGACGCCTGGCATTACATTGTCAGCCAGTATTTGACTATCTCTCCTTTGTATACATCAGGCAAAATAATGGCCTCTATCAAATAATTTGGCTTAGAAATTCCAGCACCAAAGTTTATTTGAGTACCCCTTTTTCTGGATATAGTCAGCCCTAAAAGCAAAGACAATTTTTCTCTTACCAGTTTCTTACCAGAAACTGCAGTTTCTGGTAATCAAGGGAGTAACCAGAAAGCAGATCTTGACTATTGATCCTCCTTTAGAAATAGGGAAGTTCATTCTTGGGGATTTGATTCCTCCCTTCACTTAACCTCTAAAACTATAGAGTCCAGCCTAGAAAGATCAAGTTTCTAGATATTTCCTACTTCCTCCTAATCCTGATTTTTCATTTAAAGTAAGCTTGCAAGGAGTTACCTTGAGTTGTGACCTTCTCTCTTGTAATTTAGAATGTTTACAGTCACACCCATAGTTTAGGTATTGTTACTGTTATACTAGGCATTGTGATTGCAATTATTCTTCACCTGTGGCTAATTTTACCCCTACAAATTCCCCTGCTCAAAAAATTAAACTTGTCGCACTCCTGCCAGAAACTTGTTGACCCCACATTCTCTGTGTGGTTTCATTTATTTCATATTTCATATTCGGCCACTTGTGTTACCTGTTTTCCTCCCGTAAAAGGACTATGACCCACAAGAATTGCTGAGACACAGCACGTCTACAGCAAAATATGACATCCATGACTGTTTAGCTTATTTTATATTCTCAATAAAATATTTTTTTCTGATTTATGAACATATTTCTTTTAGTCAATGAAAGTATCATACTAACAAACTCTAGTTAAGTGATTTTCTTGTGATTTTTCTTTTAAATGTACATACATTTTGATTGTTGTTTGTTTGCTTTTGGTTTTGGTTTATGAGCCACACCTGTCAATGTCCAGGGTTTATTCTTGACTCTGTGCTCAAGGATGGCTCCTGGCTTACTCTGCGACTTGCCAAGGATCAAACCCAGGTAAGCTGCTTGCAATGCTACATCCTACCCATTGTACTATCTCTCCAGTAGCAAATGCACATATATATTTTAAACAAGTAAGATGTCAACTTTTTTCTAGTAATTGTGACTTTGAGAAGAACTTCCCTTACTATTTAAGATTAAAAACAGATAGGTTTAACCTACTGTTTTAATTCAACTCTACCATTTTTTAATTATCTGAGTTTGGACAAGTTTTAAGTTGCTCTGTCCCCTCTGCTTTTTCATTGTAAAAGCAATAGTAGTAGTGGTAGTAGTAGTCAATATAGTAGTCAATACCTCCAAGGACTATGGTGAGCATTAAGTAAAAGTTATTATTTATCAGATATTTTGTATCTATCTATCTATCTATCTATATATATATCTATGTATCTATATATTTAAATATATTCTAATATTTAGAATATTATATCATTAAAATTTATTACATTGGTTATAATTTAGAGAAAGATGTTAACTACAAATAATGACTCAGGTAAATGGTGAGCAAGCTCTTAAGGTCTGAGTCTTCATAAAATAAATTGTACATTCAACAGTGTAGTTTACACATTTTATACTTCAATAATATTTATTTCTATATTGTACTATTCCTAACATATGGTTTATATATAACAACATATTTAATACTATCTATATTAATAATCATTATATTCTCAGTATATCTGCTGGATAAAAATATAGTTCAATATTACCCAATGTACTTAGTGATCAGAAGTACAGAGCATCTACAAGTTATTATTTTATTTTATTTTATTTTTGGTTTTTCAGGCCACACCTGTTTGATGCTCAGGGATTACTCCTGGCTAAGTGCTCAAAAATCACCCCTGGCTTGGGGGGACCATATGGGATGCCGAGGGATCGAACTGTGGTCCTTCCTTGGCTAGCGCTTGCAAGGCAGACACCTTACCTCTAGCGCCACCTCACCGGCCCCTACAAGTTATTATTTTAATATTTTATTATTTATTTTATTATTTACTAAATAATCCAATAGAAAACCAGGAGCACATTCCTAGAATAAACACTAATACCAAATTAATATTGTGACATGAATTTGTTGATTCCTACATTCCAAAGTGTAGCTTATGTTTTTGTGATTTTTTTTTTCATTACATACTTGACTAGTATTTTGCCTTTTAATTGTATGTTGTTTATTTTTTGTTGGTTGTTTGGTTAGCTTTCGTTTTGGGGCCACACCCAGCGGTGGCACTCAGGAGTTACTCCTGGCTTTTCCCTCCTGATATACTGGGAAACAAAACCAAGTTCATCCGGTTTGGCAGTGTGCAAGGGCAAATGCCCTACCACCGTGCTATTGTTCAGGTCCTGTTTGATAGTATGTTTTATAAAAATAAGTCAGAAAGGGTCGGAGAGATAGTATGGAGGTAAGACGTTTGCCTTTCATGCAGAAGGTCATCGGTTCAAATCCTGGCGTCCCATATGGTCCCCCGTGCCTGCCAGGAACAATTTCTGAGCATGGAGCCAGGAGTAACCCCTGAGCACTGCCGGGTGTGACCCAAAAACCACAAAAAAAAAAAAGTCAGAAAAACATCTCATTTTTTTTTCCAATGCTCAGAGTATATGAGGACAATATGTTCCTTAGAAGTATGGTAGTATACATTTGCGACAACTGATTACACAAACTTGATGAAAACAGATTCTTTTTTCCTGTAATCAGATAGCATTTTAGCTTCTGTCAAAGCTTCCTATCCAGCTGGTTAAAGACATAGCTTGCTTAAGCATTATCAAAATTAGGCTCAAATCCATTTTTCACCACCTTCTACTTTAATATATGCACATGTCTAGGTGCACTCCTATAAAGGGAAAAGAGCTGCCATTTATTTCTTACCTTCACACAGAGTTATTATGAGAATTACATGATGTTTGGAGGCCTTCAAAAGCTCCCACAAAATTAATGTTTTCGATTTTATTTTCTATTTATATTATGGGAATTTCCATAGAATTTATTTGTATAAAATTATGTGATAAAAATAAAGTTCCATTAAGGTATGTTATCCTGTTTACAGAAATTAAGTTCTGGCATTAGAGTAAAAATGTTCTGAAAGCAAAATGTAACTATTGCCATTATAAATTCAATCTAATGGGCTAAAAAAACATAATACTTGCTATGAGGAAACTAGGTAATAAGCATAAACCAAATTTAAAGTCATCTACTCTTTCCTGTTCCCTGAAAATCATGCTCATTGGAATCAAAGTTGGAGGAAGTTAGTGCCTTCATAAAAGGCATGTCCTCTGATCTGCCATGGTCAATGCCAAACTAAAAGATTAAAATATATGCAAAAATTTCAGCAATGTAAGAAAAGTTTTATGAAAAAATAAGATTACAAATGAATGCCTCATTTATTAAGACACAATTTGTGCAGGTAAGTTAGCATATACAGTATGCAAATATATATATATCATATGCCATATCCCATATAATACAGCATATGCATACAGATACGTATCTAAATATATTTGCAATTCATCTATACAAAGTGCGATTTATATTTTCTAGCATTTATATACATTTCTATCATATGACTTTTATATGAGTAATATATACTGTATCTCATACACAGAAACTATTTCTCAAAAACTATTTAACATTTATATCACTGATGACCAATCATTGTCAACAAGAATATCTTCGATATGCACTGATTATGAATATATTACAATGGTCTCTGAGGAGCTGAGTGTTAGAATAAGTTTATAACAGAGGAAAGGTAATGAGTTGCCTTTCTATTTCAAAGGTTCTAATTTAAAACATTTTGGTAGATCAGCTTTTGTCAATGAGAACTTGCAGGGGGCAGTATGGGGAATTGTTTTGGGCCATACCTTGCAGTCCTCAAGGTTTACTCCTGGATCTGCACTCATTGTATTTTATACATTTTAATCACTCCTGTCAGTGTTTGAGAGAATATGTGGTATGTTGGAGATCAAACTCGAGTCTGCTACATGCAAAGCAAGTGTCCTACTATCTCTCTGGCCCTGATTAGAACATCTTAAATAAACATAGATAAGACTAAAAAAAATAAACCAAGCTCATTCTAATGTAAAGTACTGACAATGAAAAAGTGTATCTCAAGTTTTCACTATGCATTATTTGCTATCCATATGACATTAACTATTTTTCAAGCTTTGATTAAAATATATTGATTTATTTCCTAAAATAAGGGCATACAACTCTATCTTTTCTTTGTTGTTCCCTGTTTAATTGCAACAAAGATATTTTCAGGAATATCTTCAATAGTAGTACCAATGAACAAAAAAATGGACTATCTCTATCTTTTCTCCCAACTTTGTAGCCTCAATAACTTGATGGTTTCCAGCTTCCCCTAGATATCTGTAAAATTCTTTTTCAGTAAACCAAGTCCCTGAAGGAAGCAAAGGGAAAGAGGCTAGTGGAAACTGAGTTAAACAAATTTCTTTCTTGGTCTCTGAGGACAACATAAATGATTCTTTGGGCAATAATGTCTAATTAAAAGATTGAAGTGCTACAAAATAAAAAAAAATAGCATTCCTTGTTTTTTTTCTTCATTCTTATTGAGTTTTCTTTTATTTTACTTTACATTTAGAACAGAATTGGGATAAAATTTCTTAAATAATCAGTTGATGGAAATGTAAAAAACTACTTTGCCTTCAATGTTTAAGGAGTTATATAAGTTTTATAGCTTTAGATTGCTTTGTGTGCTGCTAAGAAATATTATGTATTACAATCTGGGGACTTGAGGGACAAAGTAATTATACATGGGTTCTGTTTTATTTTTCTTAATCTTCTTTGGCTGAAAGTTCAAAGTTAAGATATCAGCAAGGGGACTTCTGAGAATTCTGTTTATGGGTGATTGTCCTTCCACTGTAACTTTACCTTGTCCTCTTTCTTTGCAACAATGTTCTCATAATTAAAAATAAAAATTTAAAAAAAGAACTACAGATATTACATTAAAAAACAAAACAAAAAAGTACTCTGTAGTTATATTACTTATATACTGCTAAACCCATATAAATATTAATACATTGAAAAACATAATAAAACAATATTATGTTTAACAAATGAGAAATAAAAAAATAGTTGACTACTTTCTGGTTTTAGATACTTTGTTTACTATTCAAATTCATTATAGTCTGAACAATTTTATTTGTGGTTTACTCTAAGACTGTGTAAATAAACTAAGGCAGTTTTACTGAATCTTAAAATAAGCAATATAGCAAGATACACATATTTCTTCAAATTTGTACTTATATATGTTGAATATCAAAGGGAAATTTAAGGAAAGGGAACATAAAACTATCACAAATCTGAATTGGCTGATGCTGTCTTTTAATTAAAATAACCAGACTGTGACCAGAGTGATAGTATAGCAGGTAGTGTTTGCCTTGCATGTTGCCAACCTGAGTTTGATCCTTGGCACCCTATATAGACCCCTGAACCTGCCAAGGATAATTGTTAAGTGAAGCCAATAGTAAGCCCTGAGTACAGCCAGGTGTGACTTCCCGCAAAATTAAAATAACCAGACTATAACACAAGTATTAATGTATTTCTTTTAAAACCTGGTTGAATATTCAAGATATCACTAGACAGTATCTTATAGGAAAAGATATAGCTGTTTTTTATCATGCATTTAAATTTTAATCAGAAAATGTAAATTGACTGCGTTTTCCTTCTAATGAAATAAAGTCAACTTAAATACCTACTACTTCACATATACAGTTATTTTGCCTCAGTTCAAAATTAATTTAAAAAACAGTTGAAGTGAAATAAAGTAATACATAGATAAATTTGCTCTTATGTGAGGATGGAGTGTAGAATTAAGAGTAAACCCTGAGCATTGCCAAGTGTGGCCCAAAAGAAAAGACAACAACAACCACAAATTTACTCTTATGCACCAAACAAAATAAACAAAAAGTGTAAAAATTAAATTTAAATTGAAAGGTCACAGTGAGTGTAAAACACTCACGAGTATATTTTCTTAAAATTTGATAAGTGAGGAGGTTCATTAACATGATAGTTAGTTCATCCTTGCTCCATATCATCATAAAATAAATCTATTATCTATGTGAATTACATGGAAATGCATACACTCAATTGAAATCATTCCTAACAAAATTGACATTACTCTATTCAAAACACTTCATTTACTTATCCTCAAATTTCCTTCTCATAGACCTTTTCCCTCTTCCCTCCTATGTCCCAACTGTTTCATTGATTTCTACAACTATAAGAAATCTGTAACTAATATGTAGCTAACCTATACTTAAATTTCAGCAAGTTCTGCATTTTCCAAAATTGTAGTGCTATAGCATTAATATAAAATCAAAGGTTAGCTCTTCATTCTCTTAACAATTTGTAAATATTGTCTATTATGTAAGAGACAACTTAAAAACATTCAGACTCTATTAGCAGTGAAATAGGGTTATAGCTAGACTAGTTGATAAGAAATATATAAATGATCAAATCATACCTTTATCTAAGTATAAAGCCTATACTTTATCTGAAATTAATAATTCAAAAATGCTTTAAATGAATTATAAGTAGATAAATAATTAAAAGAAGCTAGAAACAATGGAAGAGGGTGTTGGGTACATTAGAGGTGGTGAGGGTTAGTAACTTTACATCAAGCTTATAAGTATTAACATTATAATAATCATGTTACCTAAATTACCACTACAAAAATAAAGAAATCTGGAGAAACTGGTGAGTATTACTAAGTATCAGAGATATAGCGAAAGTCTGCATTCTTTCCCCATTGTCGCACTTGTGTCAGTGCTGGCAGGGATGTGGGGAGAAAGGAACTCTCATTCACTGCTGGTGGGAATGCTGTCTAGTCCAGCCTTTCTGGAAAACGACATGGAGATTTCTCAAAAAACTGGACATTGAGCTCCCAGTATGATCCAGCTATATATATAGGGATATAACCTAGGAACACAAAAACACAAAACAAAAATGCCTTCTGCAAACCTATATTCATTGCAGCACTATTTACAATGACCAGAATCTGGAAACTACCCAGATGCTGGACAACAACTGAATGGCTAAAGAAACTGTGGTACATACAATGAAATACCATGCAGCTGTCACGAAAAATAAAGTCATGAAATTTTCCTATAGATGGATAGACATGGACTTTATTATGCTGAATGAGGGAGGGAGATAGACACAGAATAATCTCACTCATCTGTGGAATTTAAGAAAAGTACAAGACAATATAATAATAACACCCAGAGACAATATAGATGAGATTTGAAGGGACTAGCCCATGATCTGAAGCTTACCACAAAGACTGGTGAGTGCAGTTAGAAAAATAACTACACCAACGACACACAATAATGGTAGTGAGTGAGAGAAATAGAATGCCTGTCTCGAAGACAGGCAGGGGATGAAAGAGAAGGAGATAGGGGAGTCTTCGGTGATGAGAAGATTGTACTGGTTGAAGTGGGTATATTTTTATTTTATGACTGAAACCCAACTACAAACATGTTTGTAAATCATGGAGCTTAAGTAAATATATTAATTTATAAAAAGAATCAGAGGAGGTATATGTATATTTCACATACTAAAACATTCTAATTGTTTTATGTTCAAATTCTACATAGTCACATATAAAAAAGCAAATAAAAATAAGTTATTTTTATTAAATAGCCAATTACTGGCACCAGAGGAGTCAGGCACTTTTCTTGCATGTGATCAACCCTTGTTCAATTTCCAGACTGTTTATGGTCCTCTGAGCATCACCAGGAGTATCCCTGAGCATAGTTAGGACTAAGCCATGAGCACTGTTGGGTGTGGTCAGAAAACCCAAAGGAAAACCATGTAATTAAATTACTGCATTTGCAGAATAACAACTTTTACCAAATCTTTAAAATATTCATAAAGTTGAATCCCTTAAGCCCACTATTACACTCCACTGAATCCCTTCAAATTGTCAGAATAATCCTTTTTCTTCTTTGTTGTTGCTTTAGGAGGGAAAGGAGAAAAAGAAAATTTAATATTTGATGAATACCTTTCTGTGCTGAGTCTTACATTCTGCATGTTACTTACCCTGATTATTATAACTATACACAAAGTATACCTCTTTCAAAGTTTTAAAAAAACTAAAACAGCATTTTCCTAAGCCACAGAGCAGGACTCAAGCTCAGCTTTGTGTAACTCAGGCCTGTGACAGATATGCTAGGTACCATGAAGCTTTACAGTATTCTCTTTTTTTTTTTTTTTTTTGGTTTTTGGGCCAAACCCGGCGATGCTCAGGGGTTACTCCTGGCTGTCTGCTCTCAGAAGTAGCTCCTGGCAGGCAAGGGGGACCATATGGGACACCGGGATTCGAACCAACCACCTTTGGTCTTGGATCGGCTGCTTGCAAGGCAAACGCCGCTGTGCTATCTCTCCGGGCCCAGCTTTACAGTATTCTTGAATGCTTGACCTGACTTTTATATTTATCTTTGCCTCTTATTATTATTTTATACTAATTTCCTATTTCCTCTTATTTTATTTTATACTAATTGGCAAGAATTTTCCCCCCACAATTTGGCTTTGTGTCTAGCAATGAGAAATATGAATTTGAGGGTGAACTCAAAATAACTTAATTTCTCCTAATATTTCTTTTATTCATTCCCTTTTTATATCTTATATACCATAGAAAATATAATGCATCTCATATCAGAGAAAAACAACTTCAGGGGCTGGAGCTATAACACGGAGGTAAGGTGTTTGCCTTGCAGGCAGAAGGACGGTGGTTCGAATCTCAGCATCCCATATGGTCTCACTGCCAGGAGTGATTTCTGAGCATAGAGCCAGGAGTAACCCCTGAGCGCTGCCAGGTGTGACCCAAAAACCAAAAGAAAAGAAAAAAAAAAGAAAAACAACTTCAATACAAAAAAATGTTTCTTGTTTTGTTTTGTGTTTGCAGACTACACTCAGTAGTGCTAAGAGCTTACACTTGGCTTTGCATTTAAGGGATAACTCCTGGATGTAGTTGGGGGTACTGGGCATGAAACCCAGGTCAGCCACAGGCATCCGGCACGGGTCTCAAACTCGAGGCCCGCGGGCCGTTTGCGGCCCTCCGTACAACATTTTGTGGCTCTGCCCTAGAGGAATCTTTTTTTGTTTTGTTTTGTTTTAGTTGTTTGGGTCACACCCCCCAACGTTCAAGGCTTACTACTGACTTTACACTCAAGAATCACCCCGACTTTGCCTCCTGCGGCCCCCAGGTAAATTGAGTTTGAGACCCCTGGCTGTACACCCTATCCTACTATGCTATTTCTACAATTCCTGTATTTATTTTTAATATTCAAAGAATATTTATTTAGATATAATCAAGGAATTGTTAAAATGCTTTTAAAACCTTTATTCACTCATATTCTGTAATTATAGCATTATAATCCAAAAACAAGCTAGCTGTGTTTAGTGAATAAATTGCATTCATAAAATAGTCTTTAAAATATACTTTAATACATGAGACTACAGACTAACAAAATAGATTGTTTGGTTACAAATTATTTACTGTGTTTCTCTTACTGGGTTTGTAATTCTTCTGGGAAGCCTAGATATCCCCATAAGTCAAACTCATAATAGTATTATTTATTAATTAATATATCTGTTGGTAGCATATATTAATTAATAATAGTATTTTATAGACTTTTGAGAAATTTAAATGACACATATAGTCATGTATTATTGTCCAGAACTTACTGTGCTTACGATAGTGTAGGGGCCAGAAAGATAGCACAACAGGTAAGGCAAACCAGGGATTAATCCCCAGTATTCCATATGGTCCCAGAGCCTGCCAGAGGGATTTCTGAGCACAAAATCAGGAGTAACCCTTGAGCACCACTGGGTGAGGCCCAGAAACAAAAAATATATTTAAAAAAATTGGTGTTTGTTTGTTTTTGGGTCTCACCCTGTGGCACTCAAGAGTTACTCCTGGCCGGCACAGTGGCGCTAGAGGTAAGGTGTCTGCCTTGCCAGTGCTAGCTTAGGATGGACCACGCATGGTTCAATATCCCAGTGTCTCATATGGTCTCCCAAGCCAGGAGCGACTTCTGAGCGCATAGCCAGGAGTAACCCCTGAGTGTTACCAGGTGTGGCCCAAAAAACAAAAAAAAAAAAAAAAAAAAAAAAAAAAAAAGAGTTACTCCAGGCTCTGTGCTCAGAAATAGCTCCTGGCAGGCTCAAGGGATCATATGGGATGCTGGGATTCCAATCACAATCCATCCTGTGTTGGCCACATGCAAAGCAAATGTATTACCACTGTGCTATTGGTCCAACCCAAACAAATATTTTTTAAATTTATTAATACCCTAATAAGATAAAAATGCCTTTTCCAAAAAAAGAATATATGTCAAATAAATCATGTCAAAATAATTTAAAATTTAAATTACGTTTGAACATAAGTAGCTTTAAATATATAAAATTAGAAAATTTTTTGCATTTTGGGTTACATCCAGCAATTCTCAGGAGTTACACCTAATTCTGCACTCAGGAATTAATCCTGGCAATCTCAGGGGACCATATGAAAAGTTGGGTATTGAAACTGATTTGTTTAATGCAAGGCAAATGCCCTACTTGCTGTACTATCTCTCCAGCTCAATGTTTCTACCTCCATTGATATACCTCAGCAGTATTCTACTTGAATAGTATATATATATAAAGTCAGTGCAAATATATATGCACAACACTTGAAAGAAATGTTTGCATTTTTGTTTATGTTTTGGGCCATACCCAGCTGTACTCAGTTTACTCCTAGCTCTACACTCAGAAATCACTCCTAGTCTTGGGGGACCATATGGGATGCCAGTTATTGAACCTGGGTCTGCTGCATGCAAGGCAAACTCCCTACCTACTGTGCTATGCCTTTGACACCCCAAATTTTTTATTTAAAAAAAAAGTATAGGTCTCTCAAAGTTTGTTCCCAGTGCCAACAGAGGTTTTTTTTTTGTGTACCTAGACTAAGGGCCTACTTCTTGAACCCTTTGTATCAGTAGGCAAACAATTAAAACCAAAGACAGGAAGTACTTGATGAACATGGAGTGGAAGGCAGGAGATAAGATCATTCTTTTTTTTATTATTAAAAACTTTATTTTATGCTCCAACTAAATATTGATATATTTTATTTTTAATAATATCTTTATTTAAACACCATGATTACAAACATGTTTTTAGTTGGCTTTCAGTTATAAAAAACAAAACAAAACAAAACAACCCCCTTGACTAGTGCAATCTTCCCACCTCAATGCTCCCCATCTCCCCCTCCCCCATTCCCTGACAGTCTTCAAAACAGGCATTCTAGTTTTAAATATATGGCAAGCAATACAAATTTGGAGCATGTATAAAATGGGCTATACACAACACAGTAAAATCTTTTCTGAGTTGCAAGGATGGTTCAATATATGAAAATTAATGCAATGCACAATATCAGCCAAATGAAGGAAGGAATACACATGATTATCTCAACTGAGGCAGAATAAGCATTTGACAAAATTTAATACTTTTTAAACTAAAAAATGGAAGAGAGATAAGATAATTTTATACCATTTCTTTCTAGCTGTTATTTAGTTATCAATATGTAAGGACACCCTGCATTAAGACTTAGCATAAGTTCCTCCATCTTAAGATATCAGTCATTTTACACACACTGGTTGACCTCTCAGTCACCACCAACCCTGTCCTGAAACTATATCCTCTTTGGGTTGAGGTATTGTGCTAGCAAGCAGAATGAATAAGCTGACCTCGCAGTAACTTCCCAAACAAATTTTTAACCTCCCAACCATGTCCTGAACAAAGTGCTAATCCATCAAAAAGAAGGAAAAAACTGGTGGTCTGACAGTTCCCAAGAATATGTGAACACTATTCACCTTCAGGTGGATCTAACCAATCACTGTAAAAGACATAAGGAAATTATGAGTTGTGGTTTTAGAGCATAAGAAGAAGCCCCTTAACCAAAGAGTTGCTCTCCTTCTAAGGGGATGGCTCTGACCAGTCAGATTCAGGACTCAACACTTGGCTTAAGTTGTGATTTGTGCATAATAAAATCCTTAATACAAAGCTCATTGCTTTGTGTGGTCTTTCAGACACTGGACCCTAACAAATTCTAGGGTTGCATGCTCCTCCACAACATATTGATGCCTTTGATGCAGCTCCATGTTATTTCAAATACTGAAAGAGCTAAATTTTGGACTTTAACATACCGGTAGGTTTTTTATTTTTATTTTTATTTTGGTTTTTGGGTCACACCGGCAGTGCTTAGGGTTTATTTCTGGCTCTATGTTCTTAATCACTCCTAACAGGCACAGGGGACCACATGGGATTCCGGGATTCAAACCATTTACCTTCTACATGAAAGGCAAACGCCTTACCTCCATGCTATCTCTCCAGCCCCAGGTTTTTATATCTTTAAGAGGTACATAGGTACCTAAATATTCATTGCACAGCACAGACAACCAAAAGTCCTAAATTAAAATTCAGTCTTCTTATAAAAGTTGTTATTTTCAGAACTTCATCTGCTATCCTGGAGAGTCATTTATCAAATCTTTTAAATATTAAAATTAAAGATGTGGGCCCGGAGAGATAGCACAGCGGTGTTTGCCTTGCAAGCAGCCAATTCAGGACCAAAGGTGGTTGGTTTGAATCCCGGTGTCCCTTATGGTCCCCCGTGCCTGCCAGGAGCTATTTCTGAGCAGACAGCCAGGAGTAACCCCTGAGCATCGCCGGGTGTGGCCCGAAAACCAAAAAAAAATAAAATAAAATAAAATAAAATAAATATGTAATCTTAGTAAATCATCTCGTCCTTTCCAGGCAGAAAGAACATTTAAAAATATATCCAATATTAGTAGCCAGTTAATTAATATCATTTGCTGATTCTGAGTCAAATAGTTTCCCATTCAGACCAATTTAATAAGAACAGAGTTAAGCATGTTAATTTCCTCTCAAAGGCAAATTTTAACTTTGACTAAATAATAATAAAAGAGAAAGTGACATATCACATGTAATAAAGAAAAATCCCCTGACTCAGAAAACTTAACTTTTCTGAGTTTGAAAGAGATAGAAAGTAGAATCAAATATTTAAAAAGAGAACTTTAGTTTTCACAACTGGCTGCAATTTCATGTCTGATTAAATTTGCATCAATAATTCTAAAAATTACTGGCATGTTCATAGAACATGAATTACGGTCTTTGATTATAATGTCAAATACTTACTGCTAACAACTTGGGTTTCTCTGAGGGAGTCTTGGCCCCCTGCCAGTTTGTACTGGTTCTCCCATGGGGCAGGCTCACTACCTACTGTAAAACTAGATGGAGGATGATGTGCCACCACAGCTCCCAGGTTGCTCAGCAACAAACCCTTATGACTGCTCCTCTGGGACTGCTAGGCAACAGCCCTGAGTCTAACCCAGCTGCTCCCTGTACATGGCTCTCAAGAGGGCCCAGGTTAACAGGAGGCTTGGGGCCCTAAGTGACTAGTTACATAATCTTTACACATTTCTTTGAGTGCTCTCCAACTGACACTGAATAAAAATCAGAAAAAAGCTACTTTCTACCCTAAAGGGTACTCTTGAAAAGAAACTGACAAAAAATGAAAAGTATCCTTATTTTAATGTTAAGGCATGGACTTTTAGAAAAACTGATGAAACAAATGTAATGAACCAAAAGACTATAGCCCAAAAAAGTCTATTAAACACACACACACACACACACACACACACACACACACACACACACACAAAGCCATTCCCTTTTCAAATTACATTTAAAATTGGACTTTCAAAACATATAATTACAATTACAGGGAATATAGTTTTTGGCATATTTTTGTCAAAAGACTCCCCCCAAAATAAAGGATACATAGCAAGTAAACCATATTTCTCTTATGGCAAGTCTATTCCTAAAATGCTTCAATATGTATCTCTGTTCAAATATAGCAGTTCTTAAGAAAGACAGAGTTTTTATCTGTAGTTAAATTTACATCTTCACTCAATGTTTCTTACTGAACTTTTCACGTAACTGCTCGGATTCTTTTGTCCACTTCTCATCTATTTTGTAAGACAAAGACAAAAACCCAATCAATTGAAAACAACACACACATTCAAACAGGAGTCTAGGCCTGTGGTATTTCCTCTCCAGTTCCCAAATTCTACATTGTAAAATAAGAGATTTACTCTGAGACATCAGCATCATCTGTTTTGTCAGCTATATTGATTTTTTTTTTCAGGGGAGAGCACGAACGCAGTCCCCCACTATTACAAATTATGCAATCCAGTTTCTCACGTTTGAGGAAATCACAGGGATCAGCACACCCGGAGTGCAATGGATGAGCCTCTCCCTGGAGAAACCACCTTTGTGATCATGGTATCTCCCTTGCCAGGTAAGTATAACTATATTGATTAATAGTTCCTTAAATGTGTCCTTCACTTTAATTCTCTTTCCTTTTACTAGAATATAGTCTCCTTCTCTGACAAACTAATAGTTACTTTTCTTTAGCTAGCAGTAACATCACTTCTTCTGAGAAACCATTCCTGATTTTAGAATTACTTATAACCATCTTTGAGCATCATTACATTTGATTCATACAGTGATGTGGCAATAGTCATATTGTTTAACAATTAGATATACACTCAACATTAATTCTGTCCTCTTCATGAAAGGTTTAAGGCTGCTTTTTTCAAAATGGATTTCTTGATCCATAGGGTTTCTTTGCTAGCATTGATAAATATTTTGTACTATATAGTCTATTAGTAATCAGAGAATAGAACTTCTAAGCAAAATTATAAAATCAGGAGAAAATTGGACATTTAGCATTTCTTTTTTGGGACAGAGACATATTACAGCAAATAAGGTGCTTGCCTAGCATATAGTTCAACTGCATTTGATATAGTTTACCTAACCCCACCAGGAAAGATTCCCTAAGTGTAGCGTAAGGTCAGGAGTAAGCCATGAACACATCTGGATATGAACCAAAAATCAAATAAATAGAAAGCACCTTTTATTTATTTATGTATTTTATTTGGGGGGTTGAGCCATACCCAGTGACACTTAGGTGTTATTCCTGGCTCTGCACTCAGAAATAGCTCCCGGCTTGGGGGACTATATGGGATGCCGGGGGATCCAACAGCAGTCTGTCCTAGGTGAGCCGAGTACAAGGCAAATGCCCTACTGCTGAGCCACTGCTCCAGCTCCAAGAAAGTACATTATTAATTAGAGGTGGGTTATTAAAAAACTTCATCAAAACCAAAAATTTAATCTTATAGCATCTCTAAATTATAATAAACCACTGAAGGCAAGTAAAATATAATAAAATCCATTCAAATTATGACTAAAATTATGAGTTTGCTGCACACCATTTATTATAATAACATGAAAACTCAAGGATGTCAGATGTTCAGGTAACCAAAGCCTCTCTGGATTTAGAGACAATGATGGAAAAATACTTAACTTTATGTTTAGATTGACAGATCTTGGGGAGGGAGATGAACAGAGGTTAGAGGTTAGGTTCACATCTGAACCAAGGAGTCACCTACTCCTGTAAGTCTACTAAATGGTGGCTTGTAGTGGCTTGCAGTGGGTCATGCAGTCCTGGAATAGATCTTCCACATAACAGTTACATGTTCAGACCACTGTGCTCTCTAGTGGAGATAGATCCAATTTAAAGGGCTAGAGGCACTTAGCCCAGACTTCAATCAACAACTTCATAAAAGGTCTTCAGGACATCAATGGATTATCCCCAGTGGTTACCAGTACCAATGGACCCTAACATTGAGCTGCTTAATATATTGACTAAGTATAGCTGGAAATGGTCTTTGGATACTTGACTATTGCTTGAAAGACCACCCCTCCAAAAATTTAAAGTTATTCAAGAATATTTAATCCAACGAGGAACATAAACAAATATGGAGCTAAATAAAAATCAATAAAGTTATTTGAATTTTAAAACCTTCTAAACAATACTTCACAAAGCAGCATTTATGTAACATCTATCTCCCTCAAAGCATCAGTTACAAAAATAGGATCATGAGCAAACAATACACAATAGCCTACAACTGTAGAAGCCAAACATAATATCTTGAAGCTGCTACCTTTTACATCACCATCTCAGATGTGTAATATAGAAGCTCTTATTTTCAATATAAAAAAGACTTTTATGGGGGCCAGAGCAGTGGTGCAAGTAGTAGGGCATTTGCCTTGCATGTGCTAACCTAGGACAGACTGCGATTCGATCCCCAGTGTCCCATTTGGTCCCCCAAGCCAGGAGCGATTTCTAAGTGCATAAACAGGAGTAACCCCTGAGCATCACTGGGTGTGGTCCCCCAAAAAAGGCAAAAAAAAAATACTTTTATGCTTTTTCTGCATTCCATATGGGATGCTGAAGAACAAACTCAGGTCAGTTGAGTGTAAGGCAAGTGCCCTACTCAGTGTGCTCACTCCAGCCTCAGTACACTACATTGCTTTACCTTCTTTCCTAAGTATTTATTTCCAAGCTAAGTATTATGTTGACCCATTTACTCTCATTTTATTACTAAACTTTCATCACTTCTTCAGTAACTCATTCTCATGATTAATAAGTGATATGTGGGTTTATATATACATATATAAACATATACATATGTTACTTATAAATGTTACTGTATCTTTAAAATGTTATGACATCATCTATAAAATGCCAGACCCCCCGTAACTGTCAATGGACTTAGACCAACTGCCCCTCATAACCAGGCATAAAAAGAAAAGTCTCCTCTTTAAAGATACCTTTAGTCTCAATGTCATGGAGTGTTTGACCTACATGTTGTTTTATATACTTTATGGCTTCAGGTCTGATATCTAGGTCTTTAATCCATTTGGATTTTACCTTTGTACATGATGCTAACTGGAGGTCTAAGCTCGCTTTTTTATAAGTGGCTAGCTGGTTGTGCCAACACCACTTATTGAAGAGGCCTTCCCTGTTCCATTTAGGATTTCTTGCACCTTTATCAAAAATTAGGT